>NW_026712505.1:0-42500 GCF_022539665.2 Daphnia carinata
GACTCCGGCAGTTGAGAATCGCCCGGCCAAGGGGCATCTCTCAAATTCGTCCTTCGAACAAAAATAATAACAGAAACATCCGTACATTTCATAACAGTGTCGGACAGCATACATCAGCAGCACCAGCAGGCGGTGTACGCAAGATTCCAACAACTCCTAGACTCAGAGGCTCGTGCTTACGAACTCTGGAAAGAGTTAGAACAGACCATCCCGAAAGGTGTGTTCAGGAGACTTCGCATCCCGGAGCCGTTCCCTGAACAACGTGCCAAGAGATCCGTGGAGAAAAGGAGTCGGCCAAACCCTTACACACGACCGACCGCTCCGACTTTGGACTCGCCAGCCCAGTTCTTAAACGAACAGGAGAGGGAACAGCTAGCTGCCCTCACCAAAGTTAAGGAGTCACACTCCTCGGCAATAGCAGCGGCACAAAAGGCAGCAGAACGGGCCGAGGAACACGCCAGATTCCTGCTGGAGACAAGTAAGCTGAGACGCGATAAGGAAGAGCTTCAGAGAAGGGAGCAGTTATTGGAAAGAGCGCGCGGTGTCAAAGAGTTGCCGCCCGCCACATTTCAAGTACCGGTCCCTCCACCGACCCCCACGGTGCTGAGCCAAGAAATAAGTGACCTCGCCGCTGGACCTTCAAAAGAGCCAACACAAGCGAAGAAAGCGAGGTCCACATCAGGAATACCAAAAAGTTGGAAGAAATCTTCACCCGAAGAAAGGCTGAGCAGGCAACTATCTAAGCGACTGGCAAAAACAGGGATAGCTTCATCCTCCGAGGACGAAATCCTTAAGTCCCCAGTGCTTGTTTAATATTTGTTTTACTGTTATAATTTGTTATCGGGAATAAAACTATCTCTATCACTATCAAAAAAAAAAAATGTCAGTTCCGTCAAGGAGAACGAGACAAGCGGTAACGGACCCAGAGGAGACGAGTATCGACGAAAGATTGTCGATCGTCGAGGAGAAAGTAGAAAAAATATACAAGGCAGGCGACGGGTATCACTCTATGCTACACAAGAGAGTGGAGGTCGCGGAGAAAACGATCGAAAAGTTTATAACAGACATGGGAATAAAAATGAAGGCAATAGAGAAAAAGATAAAAGACATGGAGGATTTAGAGGAAAGATTGGCGGCAATATCAGAATTGGTGAAAGAAATAGACGGGAGAAGTAATAAAGCGTTGAACTCTGCAGCGAAATTAATCGAGCAAGCGAAAGAAAGCTTTTCGATGAAGGAACAAATCCCGGAGATCGTGGAGGGAGTGAGAGCAGAAATAAGGTCAATCGTGGAGAGAACGATCGAAGACAGCCTGCCCGGCCTAGAGGACAGTCCGATAAGACGACAAGAGCCTTTACGGGCTTCGTCAAGGGCTGACTCCCCACTAGGCACGCGGGAAGAGTTGCTTGAAGATCGGGCTCTGATAAAAAGGGAACTGAAAGACAGTATTGCGTTGGCGGAAGCCGACGCTGAGAGTAGACAGAAATACATAGACAAGGCCAAAGCTCGGTGGGTGGCCATCGTAGCGTTGAATGAAAAGCTTGCCGCAGTCTCTACGGCAGCCGAGAAGGCGAGTGACAGAGAAACAGAGGATAAACTGAGAGAAAGAATGAAAAAATTAAGAGAGAAATACAAAAAGTGCGAAGCCCAATCGCCAGTAACCAGAACAGCGCTGCCTCTACCGACGTTTAACGGAGAGATCACAGCGTGGAAAGGATGGAGAGCGATGTGGACGGCGTATGACGCCGATCCAAGATTGACAGAGGCGGAAAAATTTCAATATCTGCGGACAAGCCTGAAAGGTAAGGCCGCAGAATTGATATCACATATACACTTTGATGAAAACCAATATCAGGAAGCAATGCTGAAATTGGAAAAGAGATTCGGGGACACAGAAAAATTAAAAGCCCACTACGTAAACGAACTGAAAAGTCTCGTGGCCGTAAGACTGGGAGACTCAGCCACGACCAGCCAGTTGAAGAGAATCTTTGACGGGTTGACCAAATGCAAGAGCCGCCCTGACGAGCCTCAAAGTGGATATGGGCGGCTATGGAGAATACATCGCGGGGGACGTGTTGAAGGCACTGCCTAGAGCCTTAACCTCGCGATGGTGGAGAGACAAATGGTTCGATGAGGATCAACCGACATTAGAAGCCATTCTCAAAGAGCTTGATCGAGAGATAAGGCTAAGAGAGATGGAGGAAGATCCTGTGAGCCAGCCGCAGAGCCCGAGAAGGGAGCCGCAAGAGAGGGGAGGTAGGATGACACCCTGTTGTTTTTGTCAGCAGAATCACATACACCACAGGTGTATGGTAAATACCCCGCAATTCAGACGAACGCTCTGCGAGCGAGAGAACCGTTGCTTGAAATGCCTCGGCAGATCGCATCGGACGGAACACTGCGTAGCCAGGGTCCCGTGTAGGAATTGCGGGAGTATAGACCATAGCCCAGCGCTATGCCTGTCAAGACAAAGACAATACGGGCCAGTCAGACCACAGTCCCCGCAAAGGCCGATGAACAGATCGGTAACGATAGATACCAACGTGAATTGTGCGCAGGCAACCTCGATCGGACTGCCCACGTTCACGGCGGTATTACAAGGAAAAAATAACAGAAAAATAAAAGTGCTAGGTCTGATAGACTCGGGGAGCGAGAAAACGTTCATCCGACAGAGTCTGATCAGACGATTAAAAGCGGACGAAGAAGATGAAGGAGAGATAAGAGTGAACACGTTTGGGTCAGACCAAGCGGAAAGATCGGTGCTAAAGACCTATAGCATATGGATGGTTCCCGAAAGACAGGGAAAAATAAAAATTAAAGCTACGGCGATAAAATATGTGGCGAAAGCAACCCCTAAGGTCCGGTCAAAATTAGTGGAGATTTTGACGGAACAGGGGGAGAAGGTCGCGGACGAAAGACATTTGAGATCAGACAATAAAACAGAGTTTGACATGATAATAGGGTGCGACTATTATTGGCAAATTCTAAAACACCAGACAAAACAGGGTCCAGACGACTCAGTGGCATGTGCCAGTAAGCTGGGGTGGATCATTTTTGGAGCACCCACAGCAGGAAATCCGAGAGAAGTGTCGGCAAACATTGTTACACAGGCCGACGGAAAGAAAGCGATGGTAGATTTCAAGGAATTCTGGGCCTTGGAACACATGGGAGTTACGCCCCAAGAGTTAGAGGACCCGGGGTTCCTGAAAAATTATCAGGAGACCATAAAGAAAGATCAGACGGGCAGATATGAGATTCTGTTCCCGTTTAAAAATAACAGAAGGTCGATGGAGACCAACAAAAACATAGCTTCGATAAGATTGACGGGGTTGTTGAAAAAAATGAAACGGGAGGACAGAATGGCCTACCACGAAGTTTTTCAACAGTACCTCGAGAAAGGCTACATAGAGGTAGCTGATAAAAATTACACAGGGGCATGTACGTATTTACCGCACAGACCGGTGATAAAAACAGAGGCGGCAACCACCAAGATCAGACCGGTGTTTGACGGTTCGGCCCACCAACAGAATAGGCCTAGCCTGAACGATCTGTTGGAGACCGGGCCGAACCTAAACCCGGAGCTCTTGGCGGTGCTGCTCAGATTCAGGCAGAACGAGATAGCGTGGATGGCGGACATCACGCAAGCATTCCTACAGATAGGAATATAGAAAGAGCACGGACAGATAGTCCGATTCCTATGGATAAAAGACCCGAAAGATGATAACTCGGAATGGATAGAATACAGGTGGAAGAGAGTACCTTTTGGACTCTCGAGTAGCCCATTCATCTTACGAGCAGTTATATTAAAATGCTTGGATGAGCATAAAGATGAATACCCAGAGCTGGTGGGAAAACTGGGCGCGCAGTTATATGTGGACGATTGGTTGGGGGGAGCGAGTAGCATTCCCCAAGCAATCGAAGCGATAACGCAAGCCCAGAAAATATTTAGTTCGGCCAAAATGGAGCTTCGAAAGTGGACGACAAACAGCGTGGCACTGAGAGAACAGTTGCAAGCGTTACAGTTCCAAAAAGGGGAAATAACGATGGGAGACAGTACAGAGAAAGCAGTCAAAGCACTGGGAGTCACATGGGATCCGGAGACGGACTCATTTCGATTCAAGCCAGAAAAAATAATAGAAGAGGCCGAAGAGATGAGCAAGAGGCCGACGAAAAGGAAGTTGTTCAGCCTTGCGCTGAAAGTCTTCGACCCGCTGGGATTAATATCGCCGGTAACGGTGGTGGCGAAGATTATCATGCAGAAGGTCTGGATAGACAAGACAGGCTGGGATGAACCAGTGTCGGCAAGCATAATGCCACACTGGGAGACGTTCATTAAAAGTTTGTCGGACCTCAAGAACACAAAGCTGGGACGGTGGACTGGAGAGATCCGTTCACCGAGACTACAATTGTTTTGCGACGCGAGTGACGACGCATACAGTGTAGCCGCATATCTGGAGAACGGAGAAGATACAAAGCTGTTATGCAGCAAAACCCGGATAGCACCGGACCCCAAAAAATCAGTGTCGACCCCCAGACTGGAGCTGCTCAGTAATCTGCTGGCAGTCAGACTGGGGGAATACATTGAAAAGTCTCTGGGACGGTCGTTTGAGAAAACACTGTGGACGGACTCGGCGATAGCCTACTGGTGGATGAAAGGCGAATCGGGCCGTTGGAAACAGTTCGTCCACAACCGGGTGAAATCAGGGAGAAGATCGACATAGGGTCGATAAGGCACTGTCCGGGAGTTCAGAACCCGGCAGATATAGCATCGAGAGGGGCTTCAGTGAGCCAGCTGAATCATAAGAAAGATTGGTGGTCAGGCCCAGAGTGGCTGAACAAAAAAGAGAATTGGCCGAAGAATCCAGCCCAAATGGAGCAGGATTGTACAGAAGAAATCAAGAAAGAGGAAAAAAATGAAAGAAATAACACAATGTAGTGTTTCGATGTCAAAGGAAAAAGAGTGGTACGAGAACTATAGTTCGTTGCGTACGATAATCAGAATCTGGGCGACAGTGAAGAGAGCGGTGAAGAGGTTTAAGGGACAACCGAATCCCGAGACACCGCTGGCGGAAGTGTCGGGTGGCGCCGACAAGAAACAGTTCAACATCCTCGCAGCAGAAGAGGTAGAACAAGCGGAGTTAGATCTATGGCGAAAGATGCAAAATGACGCATACAAAGATGAAAGGGAAGCCATAAAAGAGAAAAAACCCTGGAAAAATGATAAGTTGAGAAAGCTGGGATTGGCCTGGGACGAGAGGAACGGGCTAATCAGGTGTTACGGCCGCCAAGAAAACTGGTTGCGGCTTAACGGTAGAGAAGCGGTAATCCTGTTGCCAGAAAACCACTATTTGACGGGCAAACTCATAGAGCAGACGCACGAACGGTTGCTGCACACTGGGGTAAGCACGACGATGGTGGAGGTACGGCGAACGTTTTGGATTCCAAGACTAAGGCAAACGATCAAGAAAGAATTGAAAAGGTGCATGAAATGTCAGAAACTAGATTCGAGACCGTTCAACGAAGTCCCGGCTCCACTACCGGTAGATCGACTTCAAATGGCGAACCCGTTTAATGTAACGGGGATAGACTTTGCGGGACCATTCCCGATAAAACTGACGGCAAGAGGTGGACAAGCGAAGGCCTACATTTGTTTGTTCACGTGTGCGGTAACAAGAGCCGTGCATTTAGAAATGACCACAGACTTGGAGACGGCATCCTGTATTTTTGCACTGAGAAGGTTTTTTGCAAGAAGAGGGGTGCCGAAAGCCATGTATTCAGATAACGCGAAATCATTCACACAAGCCGCGAAATACCTGAGAGCGGCGTACAAAAGTGAGAACGTGTATAATACACTGGTGGACCTAAATGTCAAGTGGAGATTCTCCCCGAGCTTGGCCCCTTGGTGGGGCGGGTTCTGGGAGCGAATGGTCCAGACAGTGAAGAGACTATTATACAAGACGTATGGGAACGAGTGTCTGGAATATGACCTGTTCCAAACGGTGTTAACCGAGATTGAAGATACGATAAACACGAGGCCATTAACGTATGTCTCTGACGACGATAATGAACCTCTAACGCCGAAGCATTTGATCACAGGCTATAGACAAAATCAAAAACACCCGGTAGACGAGGAGGAGAGAGAATATTCAGACAGAATACGTCTAACCAAGCGGGAGAAAACTAGAAGAAAACTGCTAGAAAATTGGTGGGGAGATTTCTATAAAGAATATGTGGCAGACCTCGAGAAGTTCCACTGTCCAACGCCGGGTAGAACAAAACAAGTTGAGGTTGGACAAGTGGTGCTGATACACGACGAGAAATCCAAGAGAACAAAATGAAAAGTAGGAAGAGTGGCCAAATTATACCCGGGCTCAGACAACAAGTTCAGAAGGGTGGCAGTATTAATTGCAGATAAGGTTTCAGGGAAAGGGTCAATACCCATATACCGGGACATTAAGTGTCTCTACCCGTTAGAGTTACACGCGGGGACGATAGACGATGACCATCAAAATACTTCACCGTTCCAAGATACTGAAGACTTGGACAGTTCGGACTCGGAGTTGGACGAGGGTCCAACGGGGGGAGTATCGGAAAATCCGACGTCTAACATTGTCCAAGGGGACGGTGAAGAGATAGACGAGTAGAAGCGGAGATGCGGGGCACTCGGAACCAGAGAGTCGGTTGCCGGGGTAAGTCCATCATGAGGCGGGAACTAACCAAGAAGTTCCCGGTGACGGTACGAGAAATACCGGTAGACGGTAATAGATGGAATGTAAGCGGGACTTGATGCTATAAGTCCCGACGATAGAAGTTGGAGACGCTTGACTATAATATTGAAATAACCGTACGTAGTTTACAGCTATGTAGGGCGGTCTCTGTCGAGCAAAGGCAGAAATGAATATTAAAGACGCCCGATCTGGAGCCAGTTTTAGCCCAGAGGAAATGAATATTTAAAACCCATCGTGACTGGAGCCAGTTTTAGCCCAGAGGGAAGAGGTTGGTGCCGGAGGAGTAACCGACAGAGGATCGGCCAAGGAGAGTTGGAGGTTGGAGGTCAGCGGCAGTTCCTGAGGCTGAAACGGGTGACGGAACAACGGTGAGCTTGTTATCACTTGTGTTGCTGCCCGTCGCAACTGGCCGTCAACTTCTGCCCGGCCGTGATAAGCTGCTTCCGCCCGTCAGCCCTCTTCGTTCTGCCCGGCTCCTTTTCTCGACGGCTACAACGAAGCTGCTTTTGAAGCAATTCTCATCCGGATTGTATCCTGTTTTTGCTGTCGCTTTACTTGAAGATCCATTCGACCCGGGGGCACTCGACGCCAAGGATCGCAAGTAATCTAGCGTTTTGTTATTCGTGTCCGTCATATTGGCCGCGCCCCGTCTCGGCATCGTTTTTTTGGTCGTTGGCCTTAAAGAGCAGTTGTCGGGCGTCATCGCGGTCCAGTCCGCCAAGTCATAGTAGCACGGTTCCCCAACCGGCTGCCCAGACGTATCGCGGCTATTGCATTGGGTTTCAGAGGACCCAATACCACTACTTTACGCTGAGCCGGCAGACTCCGGCAGTTGAGAATCGCCCGGCCAAGGGGCATCTCTCAAAACCTCTACCTGCCAAAAGAGAGAATTTCGCTTTTTAAATCTGCACGAAGCAAAACGGGCACTAAACACTACTCGTTGATTGGTAATGTTCCCATACCGGGAATCGAACCCGAGCCTCCTGGGTGAAAGCCAGGTATCCTAGCCACTAGACCATATGGGATGGTTGCCGAAACCCGGGATCGAACCAGGGACCTTTAGATCTTCAGTCTAACGCTCTCCCAACTGAGCTATTTCGGCACAAAACAATATCTTCCAAGTCTTGTGGATTGCAGCACAAGAAAATGTTCTTGTCACAGCAATTACAATAGCCATGATTTCGGCTGAGTTCACGATCGTTCAGACATGAACCCTGCCTTACGAGGGACAGGGGATTGTCGTTCTAACTTAGTTGACGTTGAAAATGCTCATTTGGACGTGGCTCATTTGACGAGTAGTGTCATTCTCGCCGAGATGTTTTTTTTCTGGAGCTCTCTGTTTCTCGCTTGTTGTTTTTGCATCCTTCCTTTGTTGTTTTCGGTCGTTTCCCGCCGTAGAATATCTGACATTCTTGTGATAGCCGTCCCTTCAATAACGCATTCCCGGCAGCCGAGAGAGGCTTTGTTCATACTGTATGATGCAGGCCCACCTTTTGTCATTTCCGCATAGTTTAAAAACTTGCCAGGACAAATCAAGCATTTTCAGCTCTGTCTTGCTGTCGCTCTAATTTTGCGATCGCGGAAATTTGATACGTGGCTCATTGGTCTAGTGGTATGATTCTCGCTTAGGGTGCGAGAGGCCCCGGGTTCAATTCCCGGATGAGCCCGCTCTAAAGGAGCACTTGTTGAAATGGGGATGTAGCTCAGATGGTAGAGCGCTCGCTTAGCATGCGAGAAGTACGGGGATCGATACCCTGCATCTCCATCAGTTTCACATATGTTTAAGTGAAGATTTCTCACTTATTAGTTGAATGTTGGCAATGGCGAAGGATATAGGCAAGCTTGAAAGTTGATGCTTTTCCTCACAAATGTTTCGGCAATGGCATTACATCGAAGATACACGAACTTGGTACACCTCTACCTGCCAAAAGAGAGAATTTCGCTTTTTAAATCTGCACGAAGCAAAACGGGCACTAAACACTACTCGTTGATTGGTAATGTTCCCATACCGGGAATCGAACCCGAGCCTCCTGGGTGAAAGCCAGGTATCCTAGCCACTAGACCATACGGGATGGTAAAACCATAAGTATGGGAAAAACGACGTCCTGAGCAGACGTGTTTTTTCTGAGCTCCTGGTTTTTTTTTAGATTTGTTTACATTAGACCCCGAAAATATATTTACATTTTATCCGTCATAATCGGAATATTGGATACTATGGCTAATCGTCATAATGGACCTAGAGACAAATTTAAGCTGACGCTACAACAACATGTGAAGGGGAGAGCCCTAGTTGAGTTAGGGAAGTTACGGCGTTGTAAACAACGTTTTAGTGACCTAAAATCAGCCGTTAACCTGCAAGCAGCGAGGCGGAAGCGAGGATTAATTGACGGAGGTGGTAAAGTACTCAGTTGGCTCTTCGGAGTGTCCACGCAGGAGGACCTCGAACATGTCCATGGTCGCTTGGAAAAATTGTCCACGGAGACTACCTCAATAGTGCATGCTTTGGAGGTCCACGCATCTCTCATAAATGAGACATTGTGGGAAACGAAAGCAATAGCTGATGCTGTGAATGAGCTACAGACTGCTTTCGCGCAAATCGAGAGAGAAACCTGGAAATTTGACCAAAAAATTGAAGGAGTCGCACGAGAAATGGAGACACATTGGATAGCAATCACGAGAGTGGAGGATGCTTTTCGGCAGGTGGAGTCCGCCCTCGCCTGGCTTGATGAAGAACTGAACAGCTTTTCGGTTGGCATAGCTACTATGTCCATGGGGCGGCTTCCGGTTACTCTTTTTCCTCCATTACAAGTGCAAGCTGTGTTGAAGGAAATCAAGGCGGTTCTACCTCCAGGCTGGTCGTTGAGCCCATCCATCCAGAACGGGGATATCTGGAAGGTGTATACAGAAGCGAAAGTGGTAGTAGCCACCGTAGGTAACTACCTCCGCATTTTCATGCACTTACCCGTGTTCGAGTTTCCTTTCAGATTTACGCTGTATGAGGTCATCAGCTTGCCGCGCCCCATCGGCAATGCCACGCTAGGTGCTCAGTTTGAGCCCCTTCCCCATTTCTCGCCGTGGCCGGTGATAGTCAGGCTTTTGTGGAATTGTCGGTGTCCGACTCTGCCCGCTGTGTGACTTCCCCTACGTCCATCTGCCCAATCAGCCGAGCAGTAAATAGGAAACACCGGGAGTCAAGTTGCGCAATGGCGCTGTTTCTGAAGGACGAGGTGCGAAGCCGCCTTCACTGCAAAACTAAGCTTTCGCCCTGGAGAGGCCAACAAACGGTGTATCTAGGTCACCGCAGGTGGGGTTATTCCACGACGCAAGAGACGTCTATAACGTTCACCTGTCCACACGACCGCGGGAGACCGAACACCGTTATTAAGAGGGAAGCGTTTGATGTCTTCGAGGTACCAATGTCGTGTTCAGCGCACACGGACGACTGGATTTTTCAAGCAAGCTTCAGAAAAAATGTCAAACATGCACTCAACAACAGCACTCTACCGACTATGACGCAGCTCGAAAATTTGGGTCCACTTCTATCGGAGACTGCCGAAGAGGAAACTTCATCGCCCGGCGAAAAAAATGGTGCGCCTGACAAGCTCCTACTATCGCGCCGCGCTAAGTTTCAGAGCCGTATTTCACTCATGGGTGAACACTTGCGCGTGATTGAAGAAGAAGAGAAAGCAAGAGTGGCTACGGAGGTCGACCGTACCGTCGGGCTCCGTTATCCCTACGAAATAGTTGTCGCGATAGTCGGGTTGTTGCTGGGCTTTGGGATATTGTTATTTTTCAGCTGGCGTGGATATCAGTTGTCGCTCGCCAGCGTTACCCAACGCATAGTCGAACTAGAAGGCCGACTAGCTGTACACGAAGCCGACGTAGAAGGACGACTGTAGTTCGACCCTCCAAATACAGAAAAACTCTGTTTCGTCTCGCTTCGTGTCGTTATTATTATGCTTACCCATTTTATTCCCTTATATGTAGTCTGCCCGATATTTGATGTGTAGTTTTCCTGCTGTTAGGGGTAGTGTGTTGCATTTGTTTTATTTACGTTATTTGGGTCTAGGCCTACGCCCGTCTAGTTTCTGCTCGCGGAACAATGCGATCGGGACGAGTCGCAGGCTGAGTAGGGGGATGTAGCGAATGGTTTCTTGCTAGTTCGAGAAATACGAGAGTGGCGTGGGAGAGAGCTTCAACGCCCGTTCACACCCTCCGTTATAGCTGTAACGGGGAGACTCACCATCCGTCGGGAATGGTCGTCTTTCTGCATCCGATCGCTTTAGCCTTGGATGGGCGGAAGATGCGAACGATGAAAAACCCGGGCAGAGTAGTCAGGAGTGGGTAGTCTGGTCAGTCGTGAGTTAGTCGTGTTAGTGTACCTTCTTTAACTTGTGCGTTTTTGCCCTTAGTGTAAGCAGTTTTTCCCTTTTTATCTTACCCTTTTAGTGCTATGCCTTGTGTAGTTGGCCGTGTTGGTTAAAACCCTCAAATAAACAGTTACTCCCGTGATCGCACGTTACAATATATATCAGTCAACGGTGTTTTGTAAATTGAGTATATAAAGGCCGGTTTTGGCCGAATATAATACACACGAGTTTCACCGAAGCCCCCGGAGTCGGCTCTTCATTTCTGCTGGTAATTACTAGCAAGTTTCGCTTGTTATCACTTGTGTTGCTGCCCGTCGCAACTGGCCGTCAACTTCTGCCCGGCCGTGATAAGCTGCTTCCGCCCGTCAGCCCTCTTCGTTCTGCCCGGCTCCTTTTCTCGACGGCTACAACGAAGCTGCTTTTGAAGCAATTCTCATCCGGATTGTATCCTGTTTTTGCCGTCGCTTTACTTGAAGATCCATTCGACCCGGGGGCACTCGACGCCAAGGATCGCAAGTAATCTAGCGTTTTGTTATTCGTGTCCGTCATATTGGCCGCGCCCCGTCTCGGCATCGTTTTTTTGGTCGTTGGCCTTAAAGAGCAGTTGTCGGGCGTCATCGCGGTCCAGTCCGCCAAGTCATAGTAGCACGGTTCCCCAACCGGCTGCCCAGACGTATCGCGGCTATTGCATTGGGTTTCAGAGGACCCAATACCACTACTTTACGCTGAGCCGGCAGACTCCGGCAGTTGAGAATCGCCCGGCCAAGGGGCATCTCTCAAATTCGTCCTTCGAACAAAAATAATAACAGAAACATCCGTACATTTCATAACAGTGTCGGACAGCATACATCAGCAGCACCAGCAGGCGGTGTACGCAAGATTCCAACAACTCCTAGACTCAGAGGCTCGTGCTTACGAACTCTGGAAAGAGTTAGAACAGACCATCCCGAAAGGTGTGTTCAGGAGACTTCGCATCCCGGAGCCGTTCCCTGAACAACGTGCCAAGAGATCCGTGGAGAAAAAGAGTCGGCCAAACCCTTACACACGACCGACCGCTCCGACTTTGGACTCGCCAGCCCAGTTCTTAAACGAACAGGAGAGGGAACAGCTAGCTGCCCTCACCAAAGTTAAGGAGTCACACTCCTCGGCAATAGCAGCGGCACAAAAGGCAGCAGAACGGGCCGAGGAACACGCCAGATTCCTGCTGGAGACAAGTAAGCTGAGACGCGATAAGGAAGAGCTTCAGAGAAGGGAGCAGTTATTGGAAAGAGCGCGCGGTGTCAAAGAGTTGCCGCCCGCCACATTTCAAGTACCGGTCCCTCCACCGACCCCCACGGTGCTGAGCCAAGAAATAAGTGACCTCGCCGCTGGACCTTCAAAAGAGCCAACACAAGCGAAGAAAGCGAGGTCCACATCAGGAATACCAAAAAGTTGGAAGAAATCTTCACCCGAAGAAAGGCTGAGCAGGCAACTATCTAAGCGACTGGCAAAAACAGGGATAGCTTCATCCTCCGAGGACGAAATCCTTAAGTCCCCAGTGCTTGTTTAATATTTGTTTTACTGTTATAATTTGTTATCGGGAATAAAACTATCTCTATCACTATCAAAAAAAAAAAAAAAAAAAAAATGTCAGTTCCGTCAAGGAGAACGAGACAAGCGGTAACGGACCCAGAGGAGACGAGTATCGACGAAAGATTGTCGATCGTCGAGGAGAAAGTAGAAAAAATATACAAGGCAGGCGACGGGTATCACTCTATGCTACACAAGAGAGTGGAGGTCGCGGAGAAAACGATCGAAAAGTTTATAACAGACATGGGAATAAAAATGAAGGCAATAGAGAAAAAGATAAAAGACATGGAGGATTTAGAGGAAAGATTGGCGGCAATATCAGAATTGGTGAAAGAAATAGACGGGAGAAGTAATAAAGCGTTGAACTCTGCAGCGAAATTAATCGAGCAAGCGAAAGAAAGCTTTTCGATGAAGGAACAAATCCCGGAGATCGTGGAGGGAGTGAGAGCAGAAATAAGGTCAATCGTGGAGAGAACGATCGAAGACAGCCTGCCCGGCCTAGAGGACAGTCCGATAAGACGACAAGAGCCTTTACGGGCTTCGTCAAGGGCTGACTCCCCACTAGGCACGCGGGAAGAGTTGCTTGAAGATCGGGCTCTGATAAAAAGGGAACTGAAAGACAGTATTGCGTTGGCGGAAGCCGACGCTGAGAGTAGACAGAAATACATAGACAAGGCCAAAGCTCGGTGGGTGGCCATCGTAGCGTTGAATGAAAAGCTTGCCGCAGTCTCTACGGCAGCCGAGAAGGCGAGTGACAGAGAAACAGAGGATAAACTGAGAGAAAGAATGAAAAAATTAAGAGAGAAATACAAAAAGTGCGAAGCCCAATCGCCAGTAACCAGAACAGCGCTGCCTCTACCGACGTTTAACGGAGAGATCACAGCGTGGAAAGGATGGAGAGCGATGTGGACGGCGTATGACGCCGATCCAAGATTGACAGAGGCGGAAAAATTTCAATATCTGCGGACAAGCCTGAAAGGTAAGGCCGCAGAATTGATATCACATATACACTTTGATGAAAACCAATATCAGGAAGCAATGCTGAAATTGGAAAAGAGATTCGGGGACACAGAAAAATTAAAAGCCCACTACGTAAACGAACTGAAAAGTCTCGTGGCCGTAAGACTGGGAGACTCAGCCACGACCAGCCAGTTGAAGAGAATCTTTGACGGGTTGACAAATGCAAGAGCCGCCCTGACGAGCCTCAAAGTGGATATGGGCGGCTATGGAGAATACATCGCGGGGGACGTGTTGAAGGCACTGCCTAGAGCCTTAACCTCGCGATGGTGGAGAGACAAATGGTTCGATGAGGATCAACCGACATTAGAAGCCATTCTCAAAGAGCTTGATCGAGAGATAAGGCTAAGAGAGATGGAGGAAGATCCTGTGAGCCAGCCGCAGAGCCCGAGAAGGGAGCCGCAAGAGAGGGGAGGTAGGATGACACCCTGTTGTTTTTGTCAGCAGAATCACATACACCACAGGTGTATGGTAAATACCCCGCAATTCAGACGAACGCTCTGCGAGCGAGAGAACCGTTGTTTGAAATGCCTCGGCAGATCGCATCGGACGGAACACTGCGTAGCCAGGGTCCCGTGTAGGAATTGCGGGAGTATAGACCATAGCCCAGCGCTATGCCTGTCAAGACAAAGACAATACGGGCCAGTCAGACCACAGTCCCCGCAAAGGCCGATGAACAGATCGGTAACGATAGATACCAACGTGAATTGTGCGCAGGCAACCTCGATCGGACTGCCCACGTTCACGGCGGTATTACAAGGAAAAAATAACAGAAAAATAAAAGTGCTAGGTCTGATAGACTCGGGGAGCGAGAAAACGTTCATCCGACAGAGTCTGATCAGACGATTAAAAGCGGACGAAGAAGATGAAGGAGAGATAAGAGTGAACACGTTTGGGTCAGACCAAGCGGAAAGATCGGTGCTAAAGACCTATAGCATATGGATGGTTCCCGAAAGACAGGGAAAAATAAAAATTAAAGCTACGGCGATAAAATATGTGGCGAAAGCAACCCCTAAGGTCCGGTCAAAATTAGTGGAGATTTTGACGGAACAGGGGGAGAAGGTCGCGGACGAAAGACATTTGAGATCAGACAATAAAACAGAGTTTGACATGATAATAGGGTGCGACTATTATTGGCAAATTCTAAAACACCAGACAAAACAGGGTCCAGACGACTCAGTGGCATGTGCCAGTAAGCTGGGGTGGATCATTTTTGGAGCACCCACAGCAGGAAATCCGAGAGAAGTGTCGGCAAACATTGTTACACAGGCCGACGGAAAGAAAGCGATGGTAGATTTCAAGGAATTCTGGGCCTTGGAACACATGGGAGTTACGCCCCAAGAGTTAGAGGACCCGGGGTTCCTGAAAAATTATCAGGAGACCATAAAGAAAGATCAGACGGGCAGATATGAGATTCTGTTCCCGTTTAAAAATAACAGAAGGTCGATGGAGACCAACAAAAACATAGCTTCGATAAGATTGACGGGGTTGTTGAAAAAAATGAAACGGGAGGACAGAATGGCCTACCACGAAGTTTTTCAACAGTACCTCGAGAAAGGCTACATAGAGGTAGCTGATAAAAATTACACAGGGGCATGTACGTATTTACCGCACAGACCGGTGATAAAAACAGAGGCGGCAACCACCAAGATCAGACCGGTGTTTGACGGTTCGGCCCACCAACAGAATAGGCCTAGCCTGAACGATCTGTTGGAGACCGGGCCGAACCTAAACCCGGAGCTCTTGGCGGTGCTGCTCAGATTCAGGCAGAACGAGATAGCGTGGATGGCGGACATCACGCAAGCATTCCTACAGATAGGAATACAGAAAGAGCACGGACAGATAGTCCGATTCCTATGGATAAAAGACCCGAAAGATGATAACTCGGAATGGATAGAATACAGGTGGAAGAGAGTACCTTTTGGACTCTCGAGTAGCCCATTCATCTTACGAGCAGTTATATTAAAATGCTTGGATGAGCATAAAGATGAATACCCAGAGCTGGTGGGAAAACTGGGCGCGCAGTTATATGTGGACGATTGGTTGGGGGAGCGAGTAGCATTCCCCAAGCAATCGAAGCGATAACGCAAGCCCAGAAAATATTTAGTTCGGCCAAAATGGAGCTTCGAAAGTGGACGACAAACAGCGTGGCACTGAGAGAACAGTTGCAAGCGTTACAGTTCCAAAAAGGGGAAATAACGATGGGAGACAGTACAGAGAAAGCAGTCAAAGCACTGGGAGTCACATGGGATCCGGAGACGGACTCATTTCGATTCAAGCCAGAAAAAATAATAGAAGAGGCCGAAGAGATGAGCAAGAGGCCGACGAAAAGGAAGTTGTTCAGCCTTGCGCTGAAAGTCTTCGACCCGCTGGGATTAATATCGCCGGTAACGGTGGTGGCGAAGATTATCATGCAGAAGGTCTGGATAGACAAGACAGGCTGGGATGAACCAGTGTCGGCAAGCATAATGCCACACTGGGAGACGTTCATTAAAAGTTTGTCGGACCTCAAGAACACAAAGCTGGGACGGTGGACTGGAGAGATCCGTTCACCGAGACTACAATTGTTTTGCGACGCGAGTGACGACGCATACAGTGTAGCCGCATATCTGGAGAACGGAGAAGATACAAAGCTGTTATGCAGCAAAACCCGGATAGCACCGGACCCCAAAAAATCAGTGTCGACCCCCAGACTGGAGCTGCTCAGTAATCTGCTGGCAGTCAGACTGGGGGAATACATTGAAAAGTCTCTGGGACGGTCGTTTGAGAAAACACTGTGGACGGACTCGGCGATAGCCTACTGGTGGATGAAAGGCGAATCGGGCCGTTGGAAACAGTTCGTCCACAACCGGGTGACAGAAATCAGGGAGAAGATCGACATAGGGTCGATAAGGCACTGTCCGGGAGTTTAGAACCCGGCAGATATAGCATCGAGAGGGGCTTCAGTGAGCCAGCTGAATCATAAGAAAGATTGGTGGTCAGGCCCAGAGTGGCTGAACAAAAAAGAGAATTGGCCGAAGAATCCAGCCCAAATGGAGCAGGATTGTACAGAAGAAATCAAGAAAGAGGAAAAAAATGAAAGAAATAACACAATGTAGTGTTTCGATGTCAAAGGAAAAAGAGTGGTACGAGAACTATAGTTCGTTGCGTACGATAATCAGAATCTGGGCGACAGTGAAGAGAGCGGTGAAGAGGTTTAAGGGACAACCGAATCCCGAGACACCGCTGGCGGAAGTGTCGGGTGGCGCCGACAAGAAACAGTTCAACATCCTCGCAGCAGAAGAGGTAGAACAAGCGGAGTTAGATCTATGGCGAAAGATGCAAAATGACGCATACAAAGATGAAAGGGAAGCCATAAAAGAGAAAAAACCCTGGAAAAATGATAAGTTGAGAAAGCTGGGATTGGCCTGGGACGAGAGGAACGGGCTAATCAGGTGTTACGGCCGCCAAGAAAACTGGTTGCGGCTTAACGGTAGAGAAGCGGTAATCCTGTTGCCAGAAAACCACTATTTGACGGGCAAACTCATAGAGCAGACGCACGAACGGTTGCTGCACACTGGGGTAAGCACGACGATGGTGGAGGTACGGCGAACGTTTTGGATTCCAAGACTAAGGCAAACGATCAAGAAAGAATTGAAAAGGTGCATGAAATGTCAGAAACTAGATTCGAGACCGTTCAACGAAGTCCCGGCTCCACTACCGGTAGATCGACTTCAAATGGCGAACCCGTTTAATGTAACGGGGATAGACTTTGCGGGACCATTCCCGATAAAACTGACGGCAAGAGGTGGACAAGCGAAGGCCTACATTTGTTTGTTCACGTGTGCGGTAACAAGAGCCGTGCATTTAGAAATGACCACAGAATTGGAGACGGCATCCTGTATTTTTGCAATGAGAAGGTTTTTTGCAAGAAGAGGGGTGCCGAAAGCCATGTATTCAGATAACGCGAAATCATTCACACAAGCCGCGAAATACCTGAGAGCGGCGTACAAAAGTGAGAACGTGTATAATACACTGGTGGACCTAAATGTCAAGTGGAGATTCTCCCCGAGCTTGGCCCCTTGGTGGGGCGGGTTCTGGGAGCGAATGGTCCAGACAGTGAAGAGACTATTATACAAGACGTATGGGAACGAGTGTCTGGAATATGACCTGTTCCAAACGGTGTTAACCGAGATTGAAGATACGATAAACACGAGGCCATTAACGTATGTCTCTGACGACGATAATGAACCTCTAACGCCGAAGCATTTGATCACAGGCTATAGACAAAATCAAAAACACCCGGTAGACGAGGAGGAGAGAATATTCAGACAGAATACGTCTAACCAAGCGGGAGAAAACTAGAAGAAAACTGCTAGAAAATTGGTGGGGAGATTTCTATAAAGAATATGTGGCAGACCTCGAGAAGTTCCACTGTCCAACGCCGGGTAGAACAAAACAAGTTGAGGTTGGACAAGTGGTGCTGATACACGACGAGAAATCCAAGAGAACAAAATGAAAAGTAGGAAGAGTGGCCAAATTATACCCGGGCTCAGACAACAAGTTCAGAAGGGTGGCAGTATTAATTGCAGATAAGGTTTCAGGGAAAGGGTCAATACCCATATACCGGGACATTAAGTGTCTCTACCCGTTAGAGTTACACGCGGGGACGATAGACGATGACCATCAAAATACTTCACCGTTCCAAGATACTGAAGACTTGGACAGTTCGGACTCGGAGTTGGACGAGGGTCCAACGGGAGGAGTATCGGAAAATCCGACGTCCAACACTGTCCAAGGGGACGGTGAAGAGATAGACGAGTAGAAGCGGAGATGCGGGGCACTCGGAACCAGAGAGTCGGTTGCCGGGGTAAGTCCATCATGAGGCGGGAACTAACCAAGAAGTTCCCGGTGACGGTACGAGAAATACCGGTAGACGGTAATAGATGGAATGTAAGCGGGACTTGATGCTATAAGTCCCGACGATAGAAGTTGGAGACGCTTGACTATAATATTGAAATAACCGTACGTAGTTTACAGCTATGTAGGGCGGTCTCTGTCGAGCAAAGGCAGAAATGAATATTAAAGACGCCCGATCTGGAGCCAGTTTTAGCCCAGAGGAAATGAATATTTAAAACCCATCGTGACTGGAGCCAGTTTTAGCCCAGAGGGAAGAGGTTGGTGCCGGAGGAGTAACCGACAGAGGATCGGCCAAGGAGAGTTGGAGGTTGGAGGTCAGCGGCAGTTCCTGAGGCTGAAACGGGTGACGGAACAACGGTGACATCTACTCCAGCGTTGATATTTATGTTCGTGCTATTATATTGTAGCGAATGGTTTCTTGCTAGTTCGAGAAATACGAGAGTGGCGTGGGAGAGAGCTTCAACGCCCGTTCACACCCTCCGTTATAGCTGTAACGGGGAGACTCACCATCCGTCGGGAATGGTCGTCTTTCTGCATCCGATCGCTTTAGCCTTGGATGGGCGGAAGATGCGAACGATGAAAAACCCGGGCAGAGTAGTCAGGAGTGGGTAGTCTGGTCAGTCGTGAGTTAGTCGTGTTAGTGTACCTTCTTTAACTTGTGCGTTTTTGCCCTTAGTGTAAGCAGTTTTTCCCTTTTTATCTTACCCTTTTAGTGCTATGCCTTGTGTAGTTGGCCGTGTTGGTTAAAACCCTCAAATAAACAGTTACTCCCGTGATCGCACGTTACATGGTGGAGATGCAGGGTACACCTGCCTGCTAGAACAAGGTAAGTCTTTTGGCGTTTTCGTGAAGGTAATAGTGGAGTAAGGAGCTAGGAGGCGGGTACTGTTGAGAGGTCCTTGGGAAGGGCGACCAGCGGGTACGGTTACCTTAAATTGCTTGGGCATAGGACCACAGTCCCAGCCGAACTTCTTGCCCCTCTGTTTTCCTCCACTGCCTGTGAAGACCTTGTTCGGTGGGTAAAAGAGGTGTACGGGGGGAACCTTGAGACCGGAGAGTCGTAGGATTTCGGGTTAAGGGGGTAGATGAATTTTGGTCAACTTAGGCAAAGTAAAAGGATAAGGGGGATCGCAGCATCACCTGAGAGGGAGAATAGGGAGCGCGTAGAGCAAGAAAGGGAATTGGGGGTTAAGCCTAAAGTCCTGACGGGAGCTTGCGTAGACGCGGGGACTCAGACTTCCCCCACGATCGGCCATTCCGCTTCGAAGCCTGGAGCTGAATCTCAGAAACCGGTCGGGGGCGTAGGTGCACAAACTCAGGTTGTCTGTAATTACCAGAGGTTGCGAGCGCAACAGAAACCCCGGGATAGTGGGATCGGGGAGCAGACGGTAGTCGAGCCGGCGAGCACCTGTGAGGAAGTAGGTGGGAGGGAACGTGCGTCGACGTACCCACTTTTCCTAGATAGTAAGTCTACCACTAGAGGTGAATTACTTGAGGGCGCGATAGATAGAACCGTCGCCGAATCCCTGCAGTGGGACTCGGGAGATTTGCGCGAGGTCTTGGCGGAATCGGGACCCTCAGAAAGAGAGACTAGTGAAGACTTGGATTCAAGCTTCCAGGGTTCAAGCTTCCGGGGTTGGAGAGGTCCTAACGGTTCTTCGGTAGATTCGCCTGTAGAGACTTCTAGTGACGAAGAGGAGACAAGCAGCGAATTTTCTGGTAGCACCGTCCCTTCCCCCTTGCCACCGTTGGCCATGGCTCAGCGGGTACCGGCACCTCAGCTGAAGTATCGTTCTCCGCCAATTTTCTACGGGAAAAAGGAGGAGGATGCGGCCGATTGGTTGGAGCGCTACGAGAGTACTGCTCAGTACAACCGTTGGGGGAATACCGAGAAGGCCGAAAATTTTGGGATGCATCTGGATGGGGAGGATATTCCAGCGGTGGCAGCGGCACCGGGGGAAGCTGCTGTCCCGGCGGTGCCCGGGTTGCGAACGAGATTCCTCACGGAATTTCAATCACAGCATTATGGCCGCTATCAAGAAGCTAGATTACAGCAGCGCAAGCAGGGCATCGAGGAATCGGAAGTAGAATACTTTTACGACGTAATCGACTTATGTCGTAAGGTAGACCCGGGGATGCCGGAGGAGGCAAAAGTAGACTATCTTTTTAGGGGACTGAAGCCCACCTTGCTGGAGAAGATTTGGATAGTTAGCCCCAAAACGTCCGCAGAGTTTTTGGCAGCCCTAAAATTGCACTCCGAGGCCTCGGAATTAGCTAATCGACCCGACTGGGCCATTAGCGTCCTGGGCGCTGCGAAGGGTGGGGCACCATCTAAGCAGGATACGAAAGACGAGTTACGCGACTTAGTTCTTGAGTTAAAGGCGGAACTCGCTGAATTGAAGCGGGCAGCTAAATCCTCGGGGACCACTGCTAAGCGAGAGGGGGCGAGGTCTCCCCACGGTTCCGTCTCCTTCGCGTCACGCACGCCGGATGGGAAGCCGATTTGCCATAGGTGTGGGAAGGCAGGTCACATCGCTCGCTATTGTATGGCGGAGAAGGCGAATGACAAAAAGAAGGAGCCGGCGCGCAGGCAGCCGGATGGGGGACGCGACGACCCGCAGGAGGATAGAAAGGGGAGCCGGAAGGACGACCGAAGAGACGGGTCGCGAACAGATGGGGCCAACCGGGAGAAGAAGGTCGAAAGTCGCGAAGCCAGAGACAGCGATAGCATGAGCGTCGGGATGGTCTCGACCGACGAGGACGAAGCCCAGGAACGAATGGTCCTGCTTATAGACTCTTCTCGTTTAATTACGGAAACTGTAACCTGTCAGGGCGTGGATATTCGGGCCGTAATCGACACTGGCGCCGTAGTATCGGTGGCGTCTCCTGATTTACAGCGGAAGCTACAGAGGGAACGGATGGGGTGGGATGGGCCGTCGGTGGTGATGGTAAATGGTCAGAAGGCCCCTCCGTTAGGAGCTATGGAATTAGAGATCGAGCACCAGGGTAAAAAGGCCAGCGGTCAAGTACTAGTACTCGAGATGAGTGGCATCGAGTTGCTGCTAGGGAATGATTTCCTTAGCCAGTTTAAAAGGTTGCAAATTAACTATGATGCGGAGCGTCCGGAGTTGTTGCTAGGGAGCCTAGTGGAAGAGTTGGCTGAAGAGGCAGAGCGCAGGACAAGGCCGAAGATAGTAGCCAAGAAAGCTAGAATGCTCCCTCCCCGGGCCATTGTTCCGGTAGAGATTGAACCTACGAATTTGGGGGAGGCAACTTGGATGATTGAGCCCTCTGAGCATCTCTCGCGGGTTAAGGGAGTTACCACCGGGAAGGTGCTAGTTTCAGCTGACCCCCTACTCGATCGCGTGCTCATCGTAAATTGGGCTAATCGCCAAACGTACTTGCGGGAGGGCACGGTGTTAGGCCAGATGGAGATCATCGATTCTTCTGTGGTACCCATTGAGGGAGCTGTGCAGCAAAACGGGGAGGGAGGTGCGGCTATCGTGCTAACGTCCGAGGAGGTCCTGCCCGACTCTTCGGATGCGGGGGCCATCCCCCGCGAAGCCTTGAGAAAACAAGTTTCGGCAGACCTCCCGGCCGCTGAAGCTGAAAAGCTGGTGGACGTACTCGACGAGTTTAACACCTGTTTTGCGTTGAGAGATGGTGAACTAGGGATGTGCCGAGAGGCTGAGCACCGCATTAACACGGGGACCGCAGCACCCGTTCACCAACCGCCCTACAAAAGCGCGTGGAAAGAGAGAGCAATAGTCCAGGATCAGGTCGACCAAATGCTAACAAAGGGTGTGATCGAGCGCTCAAGCAGCCCTTGGGCCTCGCCTGTGGTGCTGGTGAAGAAAAAGGATGGAAGCTGGCGTTTCTGTGTCGACTATCGTCGGCTGAACTCCATCTCAGTGAGGGACGTGTACCCTTTGCCGAGGATCGAAGAGACGCTGTCGCGTATGGGAAATGCCTGTATTTTTAGCACCATCGACCTTGAGAGCGGGTACTGGCAGGTACCCCTTCACGAGGCCGACAAAGAAAAGACCGCGTTCGTTACCCCCGACGGCCTATACCAGTTCCTGGTGATGCCGTTTGGGTTGGCTTCAGCCCCCGGGACCTTCCAGCGGATGATGGATTTAGTCCTGGCCGGTCTTAGATGGTCGATTTGCCTCGTCTACCTAGATGACATAATTATCTACGCTTCGGGGGTGGAAGAACATTTAAGCCGAGTCCGTCAAGTTTTGACCGCCTTACAAAGTGCCGGCTTAAAGATCAAGTTAATCAAATGTCAGTTTGGGGCCAGTGAGATCAAAGCTCTTGGCCACGTAATCAGTGGACTAGGGGTCCGCCCTGACCCCGATAAAATTAACGCCATTGTTAACTTTCCCATTCCATCCTCTTTCAATAAACCGAGCGAAAGGTTGAAATGCGTACGTAGCTTCGTTGGTTTGTGTTCTTATTACCGTAGGTTTATCCCTCAGTTTGCCCAGGCCGCAAAGCCGCTTACGGACCTGTTTAAGAAGGGAGGTTGTTTTGCGTGGGAAGCACCCCAGGAAGCGAGTTTCTTTTCATTGAAGCAGGCGTTGACCCGAGCTGCAATTTTAGCCTACCCCGATTTTGATAGGCCTTTTGAAATTCACCCTGACGCTTGTGACTACGGCCTAGGGGCCGTACTGCTACAACGTTTTGACAATGTGGAGAGGCCATTGGCCTACGCGAGTCGGCTACTGTCTAAAAGTGAAAGTAACTACTCGATCACTGAGAAGGAGTGTTTGGCCTTGGTGTGGTCCGTGAAAAAGTTTCGCAGTTATATCTGGGGCATGGAAACTCTGGTGGTAACTGACCACCACGCTCTTTGTTGGCTGTTGACGAAGAAGGACTTAGCAGGACGCCTGGCTCGTTGGAGTCTCCAACTCCAAGAATTCTTGCTGCGTATCGTTCACCGGAGCGGGAGATTACATTCAGACGCGGACGCTCTCTCTCGCTACCCAACGGACCCTCCGCAAGAACTGGACGAAGAATTGCAGTGTATGGTTGCTGCCCTGAGTATCGACTTGGAAAGCAAAAGTGCGTTACAGGGCGCCCAGAAACATGAGTGGAGGCTTGTATTTGGTGAATTGAAAAAGGGGAAACCATACCCCCAATATCGTCTTAGAGATGGACTGCTATGTCGTGCAAAAGTCATGGAGGACGGTCTCCTCTTACGTCTGTGTGTTCCCCAATCCTTCAGAGAAGAGGTGATGCGTGCTTGTCATCACGACATTACTGCTGGCCACTTGGGACTCACTCGGACACTACACAAGATCCAGGCCCGGTATTATTGGCCAGGCATGGGAGAGGATATCCGTGATTTCCTGCGGAAGTGTTGCGAGTGTCAATCGCGCAAGCCGGTATACCAGCGTCCGGCTGGATTCATGGAAATCCAGCAAAGTGAGCGTCCCTTCGAGAGAATAGGGATGGACATTTTAGTTCCCTTCCCTCTGTCGAAAACCGGCAATACCAACATCATTGTTGCCATTGACTACGTTACTAAGTGGGCAGAGACTAAAGCCCTGCCGAGAGCAGACGCCGCGGAGGTGGCCGACTTTTTGGTGAAAAGTGTGTTGTTACGTCACGGAGCCCCTCGTAAATTGACAACCGACCAAGGGCGCTGCTTTATGGCGGAGGTGACGCAGAAGGTGCTACAGGCGATGGAAACCAACCATACGTCCACCACGGCATACCGGCCTCAGGCGAATGGGTTGGTCGAACGGCTAAATCATACTCTAGCTGATATGCTATCTATGTATGTTAGTGCGGATCACCGGGATTGGGATGAATCCTTACCGTTTGTAACCTTCGCCTACAATACCAGCCGCCAGGAAAGTACGGGAAGGACCCCTTTTTACCTCGTGTATGGGAGGGAGGCTTTTCTCCCTATCGACGGTGCCTTGGGTTCCGACCCCAATCTTGTTCCTCCTTGCGACCGGGACCCAACGGAATGGGTCTTGGAAAGGATACAACGAGCGCGTCAGGACGTACAGAGGCTGAGCGCCGCGGTACACAAGAAGCAGAAGGTGCGGTACGATGAGGGCCGCCGAGAAGCCCCGACTTACCTGCCCGGTGAAGAGGTGTTGATTTACAAACCAATCCGGAAGGTAGGGAAGTCGGAGAAGCTTCTGCATCGCTGGTTTGGGCCATACACGGTTGTGCGCCAAACCACTCCCAGCAACTATGAGGTCAAGCTCGGCAAGTCCCCAAGATCCGAGATTGTACATGTGGAGCGGATCAAGCCTTTCGTCGATTGTCTGAGCCCTAGGTCCCCGGTGCAAGACACCAGTGTTGTGGGCACCGGCAATCAACCAGGGGAGACTTCTCTGCGTCGCCAACCTCGGGCCCACACTGGGAACCGGGCACCAGAACAACCACCGGAGCAGCCACCGCCCGCGGAGTCCACCCTTCCGCGACCGGCCACACCGCCCGTTGAAGAGGGGGGTGGAGGGCTCCGACGTTCCGCAAGGATCCGAGCGGCCAGAAAAACATTCCTGTTAACCTTCCCGCTCCTGTTTATCCTCACGGTGATAGGAGAATTTAAGCACGCTTCAACTAAAGAAGTAGTGGCTTATCAAGGGGTGATTTTTAAATCCGAGGGGGAAGTGTCGTTCTCCGACTCCGAATGGGTCGTGGCCACCGACCTTACGTTCGACCACCTGACAACCATGATGAAGACCTTACACGAGTGGCTCGAAGTGAAAGTGGATACTATGGCTAATCGTCATAATGGACCTAGAGACAAATTTAAGCTGACGCTACAACAACATGTGAAGGGGAGAGCCCTAGTTGAGTTAGGGAAGTTACGGCGTTGTAAACAACGTTTTAGTGACCTAAAATCAGCCGTTAACCTGCAAGCAGCGAGGCGGAAGCGAGGATTAATTGACGGAGGTGGTAAAGTACTCAGTTGGCTCTTCGGAGTGTCCACGCAGGAGGACCTCGAACATGTCCATGGTCGCTTGGAAAAATTGTCCACGGAGACTACCTCAATAGTGCATGCTTTGGAGGTCCACGCATCTCTCATAAATGAGACATTGTGGGAAACGAAAGCAATAGCTGATGCTGTGAATGAGCTACAGACTGCTTTCGCGCAAATCGAGAGAGAAACCTGGAAATTTGACCAAAAAATTGAAGGAGTCGCACGAGAAATGGAGACACATTGGATAGCAATCACGAGAGTGGAGGATGCTTTTCGGCAGGTGGAGTCCGCCCTCGCCTGGCTTGATGAAGAACTGAACAGCTTTTCGGTTGGCATAGCTACTATGTCCATGGGGCGGCTTCCGGTTACTCTTTTTCCTCCATTACAAGTGCAAGCTGTGTTGAAGGAAATCAAGGCGGTTCTACCTCCAGGCTGGTCGTTGAGCCCATCCATCCAGAACGGGGATATCTGGAAGGTGTATACAGAAGCGAAAGTGGTAGTAGCCACCGTAGGTAACTACCTCCGCATTTTCATGCACTTACCCGTGTTCGAGTTTCCTTTCAGATTTACGCTGTATGAGGTCATCAGCTTGCCGCGCCCCATCGGCAATGCCACGCTAGGTGCTCAGTTTGAGCCCCTTCCCCCATTTCTCGCCGTGGCCGGTGATAGTCAGGCTTTTGTGGAATTGTCGGTGTCCGACTCTGCCCGCTGTGTGACTTCCCCTACGTCCATCTGCCCAATCAGCCGAGCAGTAAATAGGAAACACCGGGAGTCAAGTTGCGCAATGGCGCTGTTTCTGAAGGACGAGGTGCGAAGCCGCCTTCACTGCAAAACTAAGCTTTCGCCCTGGAGAGGCCAACAAACGGTGTATCTAGGTCACCGCAGGTGGGGTTATTCCACGACGCAAGAGACGTCTATAACGTTCACCTGTCCACACGACCGCGGGAGACCGAACACCGTTATTAAGAGGGAAGCGTTTGATGTCTTCGAGGTACCAATGTCGTGTTCAGCGCACACGGACGACTGGATTTTTCAAGCAAGCTTCAGAAAAAATGTCAAACATGCACTCAACAACAGCACTCTACCGACTATGACGCAGCTCGAAAATTTGGGTCCACTTCTATCGGAGACTGCCGAAGAGGAAACTTCATCGCCCGGCGAAAAAAATGGTGCGCCTGACAAGCTCCTACTATCGCGCCGCGCTAAGTTTCAGAGCCGTATTTCACTCATGGGTGAACACTTGCGCGTGATTGAAGAAGAAGAGAAAGCAAGAGTGGCTACGGAGGTCGACCGTACCGTCGGGCTCCGTTATCCCTACGAAATAGTTGTCGCGATAGTCGGGTTGTTGCTGGGCTTTGGGATATTGTTATTTTTCAGCTGGCGTGGATATCAGTTGTCGCTCGCCAGCGTTACCCAACGCATAGTCGAACTAGAAGGCCGACTAGCTGTACACGAAGCCGACGTAGAAGGACGACTGTAGTTCGACCCTCCAAATACAGAAAAACTCTGTTTCGTCTCGCTTCGTGTCGTTATTATTATGCTTACCCATTTTATTCCCTTATATGTAGTCTGCCCGATATTTGATGTGTAGTTTTCCTGCTGTTAGGGGTAGTGTGTTGCATTTGTTTTATTTACGTTATTTGGGTCTAGGCCTACGCCCGTCTAGTTTCTGCTCGCGGAACAATGCGATCGGGACGAGTCGCAGGCTGAGTAGGGGGATGTAGCGAATGGTTTCTTGCTAGTTCGAGAAATACGAGAGTGGCGTGGGAGAGAGCTTCAACGCCCGTTCACACCCTCCGTTATAGCTGTAACGGGGAGACTCACCATCCGTCGGGAATGGTCGTCTTTCTGCATCCGATCGCTTTAGCCTTGGATGGGCGGAAGATGCGAACGATGAAAAACCCGGGCAGAGTAGTCAGGAGTGGGTAGTCTGGTCAGTCGTGAGTTAGTCGTGTTAGTGTACCTTCTTTAACTTGTGCGTTTTTGCCCTTAGTGTAAGCAGTTTTTCCCTTTTTATCTTACCCTTTTAGTGCTATGCCTTGTGTAGTTGGCCGTGTTGGTTAAAACCCTCAAATAAACAGTTACTCCCGTGATCGCACGTTACAATATATATCAGTCAACGGTGTTTTGTAAATTGAGTATATAAAGGCCGGTTTTGGCCGAATATAATACACACGAGTTTCACCGAAGCCCCCGGAGTCGGCTCTTCATTTCTGCTGGTAATTACTAGCAAGTTTCGCTTGTTATCACTTGTGTTGCTGCCCGTCGCAACTGGCCGTCAACTTCTGCCCGGCCGTGATAAGCTGCTTCCGCCCGTCAGCCCTCTTCGTTCTGCCCGGCTCCTTTTCTCGACGGCTACAACGAAGCTGCTTTTGAAGCAATTCTCATCCGGATTGTATCCTGTTTTTGCCGTCGCTTTACTTGAAGATCCATTCGACCCGGGGGCACTCGACGCCAAGGATCGCAAGTAATCTAGCGTTTTGTTATTCGTGTCCGTCATATTGGCCGCGCCCCGTCTCGGCATCGTTTTTTTGGTCGTTGGCCTTAAAGAGCAGTTGTCGGGCGTCATCGCGGTCCAGTCCGCCAAGTCATAGTAGCACGGTTCCCCAACCGGCTGCCCAGACGTATCGCGGCTATTGCATTGGGTTTCAGAGGACCCAATACCACTACTTTACGCTGAGCCGGCAGACTCCGGCAGTTGAGAATCGCCCGGCCAAGGGGCATCTCTCAAATTCGTCCTTCGAACAAAAATAATAACAGAAACATCCGTACATTTCATAACAGTGTCGGACAGCATACATCAGCAGCACCAGCAGGCGGTGTACGCAAGATTCCAACAACTCCTAGACTCAGAGGCTCGTGCTTACGAACTCTGGAAAGAGTTAGAACAGACCATCCCGAAAGGTGTGTTCAGGAGACTTCGCATCCCGGAGCCGTTCCCTGAACAACGTGCCAAGAGATCCGTGGAGAAAAAGAGTCGGCCAAACCCTTACACACGACCGACCGCTCCGACTTTGGACTCGCCAGCCCAGTTCTTAAACGAACAGGAGAGGGAACAGCTAGCTGCCCTCACCAAAGTTAAGGAGTCACACTCCTCGGCAATAGCAGCGGCACAAAAGGCAGCAGAACGGGCCGAGGAACACGCCAGATTCCTGCTGGAGACAAGTAAGCTGAGACGCGATAAGGAAGAGCTTCAGAGAAGGGAGCAGTTATTGGAAAGAGCGCGCGGTGTCAAAGAGTTGCCGCCCGCCACATTTCAAGTACCGGTCCCTCCACCGACCCCCACGGTGCTGAGCCAAGAAATAAGTGACCTCGCCGCTGGACCTTCAAAAGAGCCAACACAAGCGAAGAAAGCGAGGTCCACATCAGGAATACCAAAAAGTTGGAAGAAATCTTCACCCGAAGAAAGGCTGAGCAGGCAACTATCTAAGCGACTGGCAAAAACAGGGATAGCTTCATCCTCCGAGGACGAAATCCTTAAGTCCCCAGTGCTTGTTTAATATTTGTTTTACTGTTATAATTTGTTATCGGGAATAAAACTATCTCTATCACTATCAAAAAAAAAAAATGTCAGTTCCGTCAAGGAGAACGAGACAAGCGGTAACGGACCCAGAGGAGACGAGTATCGACGAAAGATTGTCGATCGTCGAGGAGAAAGTAGAAAAAATATACAAGGCAGGCGACGGGTATCACTCTATGCTACACAAGAGAGTGGAGGTCGCGGAGAAAACGATCGAAAAGTTTATAACAGACATGGGAATAAAAATGAAGGCAATAGAGAAAAAGATAAAAGACATGGAGGATTTAGAGGAAAGATTGGCGGCAATATCAGAATTGGTGAAAGAAATAGACGGGAGAAGTAATAAAGCGTTGAACTCTGCAGCGAAATTAATCGAGCAAGCGAAAGAAAGCTTTTCGATGAAGGAACAAATCCCGGAGATCGTGGAGGGAGTGAGAGCAGAAATAAGGTCAATCGTGGAGAGAACGATCGAAGACAGCCTGCCCGGCCTAGAGGACAGTCCGATAAGACGACAAGAGCCTTTACGGGCTTCGTCAAGGGCTGACTCCCCACTAGGCACGCGGGAAGAGTTGCTTGAAGATCGGGCTCTGATAAAAAGGGAACTGAAAGACAGTATTGCGTTGGCGGAAGCCGACGCTGAGAGTAGACAGAAATACATAGACAAGGCCAAAGCTCGGTGGGTGGCCATCGTAGCGTTGAATGAAAAGCTTGCCGCAGTCTCTACGGCAGCCGAGAAGGCGAGTGACAGAGAAACAGAGGATAAACTGAGAGAAAGAATGAAAAAATTAAGAGAGAAATACAAAAAGTGCGAAGCCCAATCGCCAGTAACCAGAACAGCGCTGCCTCTACCGACGTTTAACGGAGAGATCACAGCGTGGAAAGGATGGAGAGCGATGTGGACGGCGTATGACGCCGATCCAAGATTGACAGAGGCGGAAAAATTTCAATATCTGCGGACAAGCCTGAAAGGTAAGGCCGCAGAATTGATATCACATATACACTTTGATGAAAACCAATATCAGGAAGCAATGCTGAAATTGGAAAAGAGATTCGGGGACACAGAAAAATTAAAAGCCCACTACGTAAACGAACTGAAAAGTCTCGTGGCCGTAAGACTGGGAGACTCAGCCACGACCAGCCAGTTGAAGAGAATCTTTGACGGGTTGACAAATGCAAGAGCCGCCCTGACGAGCCTCAAAGTGGATATGGGCGGCTATGGAGAATACATCGCGGGGGACGTGTTGAAGGCACTGCCTAGAGCCTTAACCTCGCGATGGTGGAGAGACAAATGGTTCGATGAGGATCAACCGACATTAGAAGCCATTCTCAAAGAGCTTGATCGAGAGATAAGGCTAAGAGAGATGGAGGAAGATCCTGTGAGCCAGCCGCAGAGCCCGAGAAGGGAGCCGCAAGAGAGGGGAGGTAGGATGACACCCTGTTGTTTTTGTCAGCAGAATCACATACACCACAGGTGTATGGTAAATACCCCGCAATTCAGACGAACGCTCTGCGAGCGAGAGAACCGTTGTTTGAAATGCCTCGGCAGATCGCATCGGACGGAACACTGCGTAGCCAGGGTCCCGTGTAGGAATTGCGGGAGTATAGACCATAGCCCAGCGCTATGCCTGTCAAGACAAAGACAATACGGGCCAGTCAGACCACAGTCCCCGCAAAGGCCGATGAACAGATCGGTAACGATAGATACCAACGTGAATTGTGCGCAGGCAACCTCGATCGGACTGCCCACGTTCACGGCGGTATTACAAGGAAAAAATAACAGAAAAATAAAAGTGCTAGGTCTGATAGACTCGGGGAGCGAGAAAACGTTCATCCGACAGAGTCTGATCAGACGATTAAAAGCGGACGAAGAAGATGAAGGAGAGATAAGAGTGAACACGTTTGGGTCAGACCAAGCGGAAAGATCGGTGCTAAAGACCTATAGCATATGGATGGTTCCCGAAAGACAGGGAAAAATAAAAATTAAAGCTACGGCGATAAAATATGTGGCGAAAGCAACCCCTAAGGTCCGGTCAAAATTAGTGGAGATTTTGACGGAACAGGGGGAGAAGGTCGCGGACGAAAGACATTTGAGATCAGACAATAAAACAGAGTTTGACATGATAATAGGGTGCGACTATTATTGGCAAATTCTAAAACACCAGACAAAACAGGGTCCAGACGACTCAGTGGCATGTGCCAGTAAGCTGGGGTGGATCATTTTTGGAGCACCCACAGCAGGAAATCCGAGAGAAGTGTCGGCAAACATTGTTACACAGGCCGACGGAAAGAAAGCGATGGTAGATTTCAAGGAATTCTGGGCCTTGGAACACATGGGAGTTACGCCCCAAGAGTTAGAGGACCCGGGGTTCCTGAAAAATTATCAGGAGACCATAAAGAAAGATCAGACGGGCAGATATGAGATTCTGTTCCCGTTTAAAAATAACAGAAGGTCGATGGAGACCAACAAAAACATAGCTTCGATAAGATTGACGGGGTTGTTGAAAAAAATGAAACGGGAGGACAGAATGGCCTACCACGAAGTTTTTCAACAGTACCTCGAGAAAGGCTACATAGAGGTAGCTGATAAAAATTACACAGGGGCATGTACGTATTTACCGCACAGACCGGTGATAAAAACAGAGGCGGCAACCACCAAGATCAGACCGGTGTTTGACGGTTCGGCCCACCAACAGAATAGGCCTAGCCTGAACGATCTGTTGGAGACCGGGCCGAACCTAAACCCGGAGCTCTTGGCGGTGCTGCTCAGATTCAGGCAGAACGAGATAGCGTGGATGGCGGACATCACGCAAGCATTCCTACAGATAGGAATACAGAAAGAACACGGACAGATAGTCCGATTCCTATGGATAAAAGACCCGAAAGATGATAACTCGGAATGGATAGAATACAGGTGGAAGAGAGTACCTTTTGGACTCTCGAGTAGCCCATTCATCTTACGAGCAGTTATATTAAAATGCTTGGATGAGCATAAAGATGAATACCCAGAGCTGGTGGGAAAACTGGGCGCGCAGTTATATGTGGACGATTGGTTGGGGGAGCGAGTAGCATTCCCCAAGCAATCGAAGCGATAACGCAAGCCCAGAAAATATTTAGTTCGGCCAAAATGGAGCTTCGAAAGTGGACGACAAACAGCGTGGCACTGAGAGAACAGTTGCAAGCGTTACAGTTCCAAAAAGGGAAATAACGATGGGAGACAGTACAGAGAAAGCAGTCAAGGCACTGGGAGTCACATGGGATCCGGAGACGGACTCATTTCGATTCAAGCCAGAAAAGATAATAGAAGAGGCCGAAGAGATGAGCAAGAGGCCGACGAAAAGGAAGTTGTTCAGTCTTGCACTGAAAGTCTTCGACCCGCTGGGATTGATATCGCCGGTAACGGTGGTAGCGAAGATTATCATGCAGAAGGTCTGGATAGACAAGACAGGCTGGGATGAACCAGTGTCGGCAAGCATAATGCCACACTGGGAGACGTTCATTAAAAGTTTGTCGGACCTCAAGAACACAAAGCTGGGACGGTGGACTGGAGAGATCCGTTCACCGAGACTACAATTGTTTTGCGACGCGAGTGACGACGCATACAGTGTAGCCGCATATCTGGAGAACGGAGAAGATACAAAGCTGTTATGCAGCAAAACCCGGATAGCACCGGACCCCAAAAAATCAGTGTCGACCCCCAGACTGGAGCTGCTCAGTAATCTGCTGGCAGTCAGACTGGGGGAATACATTGAAAAGTCTCTGGGACGGTCGTTTGAGAAAACACTGTGGACGGACTCGGCGATAGCCTACTGGTGGATGAAAGGCGAATCAGGCCGTTGGAAACAGTTCGTCCACAACCGGGTGACGGAAATCAGGGAGAAGATCGACATAGGGTCTATAAGGCACTGCCCGGGAGTTCAGAACCCGGCAGATATAGCATCGAGAGGGGCTTCAGTGAGCCAGCTGAACCATAAGAAAGACTGGTGGTCAGGCCCAGAGTGGCTGAATAAAAAAGAGAACTGGCCGAAGAATCCAGCCCAAATGGAGCAGGATTGTACGGAAGAAATCAGGAAAGAGGAAAAAACGAAAGAGATAACACAATGTAGTGTTTCGATGTCAAAGGAAAAAGAGTGGTACGAGAACTATAGTTCGTTGCGTACGATAATCAGAATCTGGGCGACAGTGAAGAGAGCGGTGAAGAGGTTTAAGGGACAACCGAATCCCGAGACACCGCTGGCGGAAGTGTCGGGTGGCGCCGACAAGAAACAGTTCAACATCCTCGCAGTAGAAGAGGTAGAACAAGCGGAGTTAGATCTATGGCGAAAAATGCAAAAGGACGCATACAAAGAGGAAAGGGAAGCCATAAAAGAAAAAAAACCCTGGAAAAATGATAAGTTGAGAAAGCTGGGATTGGCCTGGGACGAGAGAAACGGGCTAATCAGGTGTTACGGCCGCCAAGAAAACTGGTTGCGGCTTAACGGTAGAGAGGCAGTAATCCTGTTGCCAGAAAACCACTATTTGACGGGCAAACTCATAGAGCAGACGCACGAACGGTTGCTGCACACTGGAGTAAGCACGACGATGGTGGAGGTACGGCGGACGTTTTGGATTCCAAGACTAAGGCAGACGATCAAGAAGGAATTGAAAAGGTGCATGAAATGTCAGAAACTAGATTCGAGACCTTTCAACGAAGTCCCGGCTCCACTACCGGTAGATCGACTTCAAATGGCGAACCCGTTTAATGTAACGGGGATAGACTTTGCGGGACCGTTCCCGATAAAACTGACGGTAAGAGGTGGACAAGCAAAGGCCTACATTTGTTTGTTCACGTGTGCGGTAACAAGAGCCGTGCATTTAGAAATGACCACAGACTTGGAGACGGCATCCTGTATTTTTGCACTGAGAAGGTTTTTTGCGAGAAGAGGGGTGCCGAAAGCCATGTATTCAGATAACGCGAAATGCTTCACACAATCCGCGAAATACCTGAGAGCGGCGTACAAAAGTGAGAACGTGTATAATACACTGGTGGATCTAAATGTCAAGTGGAGATTCTCCCCGAGCCTGGCCCCTTGGTGGGGCGGGTTCTGGGAGCGGATGGTCCAGACAGTGAAGAGGCTATTATACAAAACGTATGGAAACGAGTGTCTGGAATATGACCTGTTCCAAACGGTGTTAACCGAGATTGAAGATACGATAAACACGAGGCCATTAACGTATGTCTCTGACGACGATAATGAACCTCTAACGCCGAAGCATTTGATCACAGGCTATAGACAAAATCAAAAACACCCGGTAGACGAGGAGGAGAGAGAATATTCAGACAGAATACGTCTAACCAAGCGGGAGAAAACTAGAAGAAAACTGCTAGCAAATTGGTGGGGAGATTTCTATCAAGAATATGTGGCAGACCTCGAGAAGTTCCACTGTCCAACGCCGGGTAGAACAAAACAGGTTGAGGTGGGACAAGTGGTGCTGATACACGACGAGAAATCCAAAAGAACGAAATGGAAAGTAGGAAGAGTGGCCAAATTATACCCGGGCTCAGATAACAAGTTCAGGAGAGTAGCAGTATTAATTGCAAATAAGGGTTCAGGGAAAGGGTCAATACCCATATACCGGGACATTAAGTGTCTTTACCCGTTAGAGTTACACGCAGGGACGATAGACGATGACCATCAAAATACTTCACCGTTCCAAGACACTGAAGACTTGGACAGTTCGGACTCTGAGTTGGACGAGGGTCCAACGGGGGGAGTGTCGGAAAATCCGACGTCCAACACTGTCCAAGGGGACGGTGAAGAGATAGACGAGTAGAAGCGGAGATGCGGGCACTCGGTACCGAAGTGTCGGTAGCCGGGGTAAGTCCAACTCTAGGCGGGAGCTAACCAAGAAGTTCCCGGCCATTGAAAAGGATATGACGGTAGACGATAAACGACTGAATATAAACGGGAGTTAGAACAATTCGCCCGGCGAATCCTTGGCTTAGAAGGCCGGACGTCCTTACTATAATATTGAAATAACCGTACGTAGTTTACAGCTATGTAGGGCGGTCTCTGTCGAGCAAAGGCAGAAATGAATATTAAAGACGCCCGCTCTGGAGCCCGTTTTAGCCCAGAGGAAATAAATATTTAAAACCCATCGTGACTGGAGCCAGTTTTAGCCCAGAGGGAAGAGGTTGGTGCCGGAGGAGTCACCGACAGAGGGTCGGCCAAGGAGAGTTGGAGGTTGGAGGTCAACGGCAGTTCCTGAGGCTGAAAAGGGTGACGGAACAACGGTGACATCTACTCCAGCGTTGATATTCATGTTCGTGCTATTATATATATCAGTCAACGGTGTTTTGTAAATTGAGTATATAAAGGCCGGTTTTGGCCGAGTATAATACACACGAGTTTCACCGAAGCCCCCGGAGTCGGCTCTTCATTCCGGTACTTGGGATGAAAGCCGGGCGGCGCCTGAACGTTTGGTGACCGCCCGAAAATACAGGCAAGGGCCGGTGAGAAACAAAGTTGTGAAAAAAAAAAGTATGGCATCGATAGTGCACGACTGTTTTTACATGTATAGGAGAGGTGTGCTCTCTGAAAGTGAAGTGGAAAAAAAAAATTTCCAAGTTTCGACGGTACTTGGGATGAAAGCCGGGCGGCGCCTGAACGTTTGGTGACCGCCCGAAAATACAGGCAAGGGCCGGTGAGAAACAAAGTTGTGAAAAAAAAAAGTATGGCATCGATAGTGCACGACTGTTTTTACATATATAGGAGAGGTGTGCTCTCTGAAAGTGAAGTGGAAAAAAAAAATTTCCAAGTTTCGACGGTACTTGGGATGAAAGCCGGGCGGCGCCTGAACGTTTGGTGGCCGCCTGGAAATACGAAAGAAGGCCGGTGCTCGCCGGCCAGTTGTCTTTCAAAAATTGGCTGATATGATATCCAAATAAGTTGACGTGTTTTACAGCTATATGGAAGGTGGTGTTTCGCTCTTGACTATACGAAAAAGTACGCATGGCAAGAGAAATGAAATAGCAACGAAACACCAACGCAGGTTGCACCATTCCTACGGCTAACAGAAAAGCCGGGCCATTTTTTCGTGAAATGCGCTAGTACTAATGTTTTTATTTTTCACAGCTTGGATCGCGGCTTTGCTCTCGCTAGTTTAGCCCCATGCGATCGACGGCAGTAGAAACGATGAAAGGATGGTAGTATTCTACCTTCTCAATTGCAAACGATTCGATGGTCGGCGTCAATTCTAAAGCCAAGGCGGAAGATGAGGCGACTGAACCGCGAAGTGAACGGGGTGAATATCCCTTCACCGAATGGTGTGTGACTAGAAGCGAGTCATCTGAAACACGGAGAGAGAAAAAGAGCACGCCTGATCAAAGCTCTCGGTGCAGAAGAACGTGGATGACGGCATATCCCCATTAGAAACAAAGAAAAGAAAAAGCAAAACGTGCGGATGGGACGAGAGACAATGTTGTGAGGGTTCAGAAACGCTAGGCAAGACTGATAACGAGCGAGCGGGCTTTAATTGGCTTTCAGCCACCCGTTCCTCGTTCCCGAGTATGGCCGCACTCAACAAACGAGTCGGTGGGAGCTATAGTGATCGTTCGCGGAAGGCCACTCGTCTGGCCGGAGTCGACGATGGCAAAAGCCCTATCGCTCGGTGCGGTAAGATTTGACGCTCGGGTTTGTCTCGCGGCACTCGTTCGCGAGTGCGGAGGCAGTGGTGCACTCGCTTGGTTTCGCACGATTCATTGCGTACTCGTTGCTCCTCGAGACGACCACCGGTCTATGGCTGTTACATGACGGACTCGCGCCGGTTAACGGTATTAACGCTTGGTGTATCGCCTTTAAGTTGGCTGCCTGTAAGTCTACGGGACATCGGCGAGTTTTTGTTCATTTCGGTCGGCCACTTTTGAACGTTATCGCTCTCGTCGTTGAAGGACGTTTTGCTGGGAAGAAATTTGTGGCCGAGAGTGATGGTTGCGTTGCGGCTCTGGAAAATGGAAAACGAGAAAAAAAAGAAAAGACCGGTCGATGAATCTGAATCACTTCGGGCTCTAGACCGTAAAAAAAGTCTTTGCTCCCTCTCCCAAAATTTCGGTTTTGGGAGGACGGAGTTTTTTGAAAAAAAAAAATTTCGAGACTACGTCTTGAAAAGAAAAGAATGTGAACGGAACGAGTGGGGGATGTTTCTGTCGAAAGACGAAAACGGACACCGTCGTCCCCGTTCATAAAAAAAAAAAAACGAAATACCTGGTTGATCCTGCCAGTAGCATATGCTTGTCTCAAAGATTAAGCCATGCATGTCTAAGTACAAGCCGCTAGTCGGCGAAACCGCGAATGGCTCAATAAATCAGTTATGGTTCCTTAGATCCACTCCATCCTACTTGGATAACTGTGGTAATTCTAGAGCTAATACATGCACTCGAGCCTCGACTGCCCCGTCAAAAGGGCAGAAGAGGTGCTTTTATTAGATCAAAACCAGTCGGTCCGCTCCTTCGGGGGCTACGACCGTCCCATTTTGGTGACTCTGGATAACTTCACGCCGATCGCACGGCCTTCGAGCCGGCGACGCATCTTTCAAATGTCTGCCTTATCAACTGTCGATGGTAGGTTACGCGCCTACCATGGTTGCAACGGGTAACGGGGAATCGGGGTTCGATTCCGGAGAGGGAGCCTGAGAAACGGCTACCACATCCAAGGAAGGCAGCAGGCGCGCAAATTACCCACTCCCGGCACGGGGAGGTAGTGACGAAAAATAACGATACGGGACTCTTCCGAGGCCCCGTGATTGGAATGAGTACACTTTAAATCCTTTAACGAGGAACCATTGGAGGGCAAGTCTGGTGCCAGCAGCCGCGGTAACTCCAGCTCCAATAGCGTATATTAAAGTTGTTGCGGTTAAAAAGCTCGTAGTCGGATGTCTGTCTTCGGCCGGGCGGCGCCGCTCTGAATCAAGGGTGCGCGTTTTCGCTCTGGGAGACGGGTGTCAAAGCCCGACTCTCTTTACGGTCGGACAACATCGCCGGAGTGGTGGTCGGTGGGTCGTGTTGTATCGGTTCGCGCGGCGTTTCGTTTCTTTTCCTCTTCGGGGTTCGCTTCGTTGAGGAGGGGCGTTCGCTCGCGTTCAGTTGACGCGATCCGCTCCACCCGTCAATCGTTCGGGGTGCCCTTCACCGGGTGTCTCGGGCGGCCGGCAACGTTTACTTTGAACAAATTAGAGTGCTCAAAGCAGGTGTATCCCAACGCCTGAATATCGCAGCATGGAATGATGGAATAGGACCTCGGTCCGATTTTGCTGGTCTTTTCTTTTGGACCCGAGGTAATGGTCAATAGAGACGGACGGGGGCATTCGTACTGCGGCGACAGAGGTGAAATTCTTGGACCGCCGCAAGACGAACAACAGCGAAGGCATTTGCCAAGAATGTTTTCCTTGATCAAGAACGAAAGTTAGAGGTTCGAAGGCGATCAGATACCGCCCTAGTTCTAACCATAAACGATGCCAACCAGCAATCCGGCGGAGTTACTCCAATGACTCGCCGGGCAGCTTCCGGGAAACCAAAGTCTTTGGGTTCCGGGGGAAGTATGGTTGCAAAGCTGAAACTTAAAGGAATTGACGGAAGGGCACCACCAGGAGTGGAGCCTGCGGCTTAATTTGACTCAACACGGGAAACCTCACCAGGCCCGGACACTGGAAGGATTGACAGATTGAGAGCTCTTTCTTGATTCGGTGGGTGGTGGTGCATGGCCGTTCTTAGTTGGTGGAGCGATTTGTCTGGTTAATTCCGATAACGAACGAGACTCTAGCCTGCTAAATAGGTGACGGGTTTTATCAATTGAAACCGAAGGGGGTACGGAGGCGTCGGGATCAGGTGGCGGCGGTTTGGGTGGAAGGGGCCGGGTTCTTTAGCGGGCTTCTTTCTGCTGCGTGGATTCGGTTGGAGGGATTGGGAGGAGTTGGCGTTCGCGTCGGCTTCTTCTTTTTCTTTCAGTCGGGCTGCGTAGTGGGGGGGGGGGGTTTTGCGGGGGCTCGGTCTCGGCGGTTTCGGTCGTCGTCATCCCCGGCGATTCTCCTGCTCTCGCGTCCGTCACAAGTCTTCTTAGAGGGACAAGCGGCGTCCAGCCGCGTGACAGTGAGCAATAACAGGTCTGTGATGCCCTTAGATGTCCTGGGCCGCACGCGCGCTACACTGAAGGAATCAGCGTGTTTCACTCTCCCTGTCCGAAAGGACCGGGTAACCGCTGAACCTCCTTCGTGGTTGGGATTGGGGACTGCAATGATCCCCATGAACCAGGAATCCCTAGTAGGCGCGGGTCACTAGCCCGCGTCGATTACGTCCCTGCCCTTTGTACACACCGCCCGTCGCTACTACCGATTGAATGATTTAGTGAGGACTTCGGACGGGCTTGTCGGGGTCCGGCTCGTGGGGGGCAACCTCTGCGTGTTCGGTCCTACTAACGGCGAGACTGAAAGATGTTCGAACTTGATCCTTTAGAGGAAGTAAAAGTCGTAACAAGGTTTCCGTAGGTGAACCTGCGGAAGGATCATAAACGATTTGTTCGAGCTCTTAGCGTTCACGCGCGAAAAAGCAACGAAACAAAACCAAAAAAACGCGAGGCCGGGTCGCGCACGCGACTCGGTCTTCGGTTTATGTACCGAAAAACAAAAAAAAATCGGTTTCTAAACCATTTTTTTGTCGGCGTTCGACGTTGAGATAAGTGTGAGAACCGAAACGGTTTCTCGGCGAGCCGCTTCAGAAGGTCTTCTTCTTGATAAGCATCCGTACGATGTCGTTGCCTTCGGAGATTGAGTTGATGCGAGATGTTTCAGCACACACGGTACCAGGCGCTCTGATGCGACGTTTAAAGCGTGTACGCCAGTGCTGATTCGATCGCTAGACTTTCGAAAAAGGCTTCGATGGGATGCGTAAAAAAAAAAAAAAGACTGCGACGAGCAAACTGCCGACGAAAACGAAAATTGTTGCGGGGGATCCTTGCGTTGGTTGCTCCGGCACGAAACGCAACCGCACAAAAGCAAACGTTTTCGTTCGAACACTTTTTTCTCTACAAACCGCGTCTTCCGCCCTCGAAAAACCAAACAAGCGTGAAGAGTGTCGATGCGATCACAAGTCGCTCGTCGGCACGAAACACGCGTCACCAAAACCAAAAAAAAAAAAAATCTAGTACGAGAGTTTATTTGCAAAGCCTCGCCGGCTCTCGATCACCTTCGAATTTTTTCAAAACTTTGGGCTTCACCGCTCGACGTGGCGAGAATTCGTCGGAGAGAAGAGAAATGGAGAGACAAACGAATCATTGTCGTTATATTATACGACCCTGAACGGTGGATCACTAGGCTCGTGGATCGATGAAGAGCGCAGCAAAGTGCGCTAATCCATGCGAACTGCAGAACACATGGAGCATCGAAATCTTGAACGTAAATGGCGGCCCAGCTTCGCGCTCGGGCCACATCTGACTGAGGGTCGGTCGAATGATGAACGCTTAGAGATGTTGTTTCATTCCACACGTTGAAGTCCGGGCTTTCATTAGCTCGGAACGATCGTGGGAATGTAGACGTCTCGCCATCTGGGTGCCGCGCGACTTAAGTGTCCGCGATGCCTCAAATACAATCGACTCTTTGCAAAAAGAGTCGCTTCAACAGAAATGAAAAAAACACCATCTCACGGATTTGGGGTTGTTCGGCTGCGTACGCGGCATTCGCCGCAAAAGCGGCGGGTGAGCGGATACTTGTTTCCCTTCTATAGTGTTCGATGTCGGGGTGGACACGTTCACGCGTCTTTCTCGTTTCGGTCTTCGCCAAAAAAAAAAAAAAAGGGGGAAATGAAGGAGAAGCGAGAGTGGAGAAAAACGGGGCGCGCGTGCGGCGCAGTCGCTACGTAAATAGAGCAAAGGCAGTGGTCGATCTCTATTGGCGGCAGATCCGCACGCTGGCTAGCTAGCGCCTTCCCTCTTCATTCTCGCAAAAAAAATTCTTCTTAGTGGAAACCTTTTTTTTTTTGAAAACCGAAGTACGCGAGTTCGAAAAGCGTGTGTCCTCTTCCGTAAGGCACTTGTGGGAGCAAATAAAAAAAAACGCTCGCTCGTTCGTTTACGTTTGCTTGTCAACATGCGGACCGTTGTTGTGCGACGGGCGTGTCGAAGTGTCGACCACCGCGCGAACAAAAACCGCTGGATGATGGCTGACTCGCGCCAAAAAAAAAAACGTACGGTGACGTGCCATAACGCTACGCGTTGTTTCAATACAAAAAGCCGGCAACCAAAACAAACAAAACCGCGAGGAGGGTTCGATTTTTCATTCCAAACAAACTTATTCATTTCTGACCTCAGTTTAGATGAGACTACCCGCTGAACTTAAGCATATCAGTAAGCGGAGGAAAAGAAACTAACAAGGATTCCCTTAGTAGCGGCGAGCGAACAGGGATGAGCCCAGCACCGAACCTCGCGCCCGGTTGAGCGGGTGCCGAGGAATGTGGTGTTCGGGAGGATCGTGCGCGCCTGTCCGGTATTTATCGTCCAAGTCTCCATGAACGGGGCGAGCAACCCACAGAGGGTGTCAGGCCCGTAGCTTAGACGAGCCGAGACCGTGCATTGGATCCCTTCCCAAGAGTCGGGTTGCTTGAGCGTGCAGCCCTAAGCGGGAGGTAAACTCCTTCTAAGGCTAAATATCGCCACGAGACCGATAGCGAACAAGTACCGCGAGGGAAAGTTGAAAAGAACTTTGAAGAGAGAGTTCAAGAGTGCGTGAAACCGTTCAGGGGGTTAAACGGGTGGGCCCTCGAAGGTCGAACGAGCCCCCGCTCCCGGCACTTGGTTGCATGCCCCCGCTGCGAAGAGACCGACTTGATTTGGCGGCTCTGTTCGTTGGTGAGGAAGGCATTAGCCGCGCCAAGGTCCGCAAGTGGGGGGCCTAGTAGGACTCCGCGACCGACTGGGTGTCTGTTATACGGGGCGTTCGTTAGCGAGTCTTGGGTACCTCGTGTGCCCTCGGCGAGCGCGGCGTCACTCAACGGTACTGCCCGGTCGTGACCTGTCTCCTCCCGGATCGTCGCAGCGCAACTCGCAAGAGTTGGCGCGGCGCGCGAATCCGTAGAGGCCCAGAGCGGAGAGTAGAAGTCGGGTCCCACCCGACCCGTCTTGAAACACGGACCAAGGAGTCTAACATGTGCGCGAGTCGTCGAGTCTATTACGAAACTCGCGAGGCGCAATGAAAGTGAAGCGGCCCCGATGAGGGTGCATCCGCGAGGGGTGATCCCGTCTCGAATAGAGCGGGCGCAACCCCGGGGCGTCCGATGCCGCGCGACTTCATTGTCGAGTCGGCCGGACGAACCCAGAGCGCACACGTTGGGACCCGAAAGATGGTGACCTATGCCTGGCCAGGACGAAGCCAGGGGAAACCCTGGTGGAGGTCCGCAGCGATTCTGACGTGCAAATCGATCGTCGGAG
>NW_026712505.1:47500-57500 GCF_022539665.2 Daphnia carinata
GACTGTTTTTACATATATAGGAGAGGTGTGCTCTCTGAAAGTGAAGTGGAAAAAAAAAATTTCCAAGTTTCGACGGTACTTGGGATGAAAGCCGGGCGGCGCCTGAACGTTTGGTGACCGCCCGAAAATACAGGCAAGGGCCGGTGAGAAACAAAGTTGTGAAAAAAAAAAAAAAAGTATGGCATCGATAGTGCACGACTGTTTTTACATATATAGGAGAGGTGTGCTCTCTGAAAGTGAAGTGGAAAAAAAAAATTTCCAAGTTTCGACGGTACTTGGGATGAAAGCCGGGCGGCGCCTGAACGTTTGGTGACCGCCCGAAAATACAGGCAAGGGCCGGTGAGAAACAAAGTTGTGAAAAAAAAAAAGTATGGCATCGATAGTGCACGACTGTTTTTACATATATAGGAGAGGTGTGCTCTCTGAAAGTGAAGTGGAAAAAAAAAATTTCCAAGTTTCGACGGTACTTGGGATGAAAGCCGGGCGGCGCCTGAACGTTTGGTGACCGCCCGAAAATACAGGCAAGGGCCGGTGAGAAACAAAGTTGTGAAAAAAAAAAAAAGTATGGCATCGATAGTGCACGACTGTTTTTACATATATAGGAGAGGTGTGCTCTCTTAAAGTGAAGTGGAAAAAAAAAATTTCCAAGTTTCGACGGTACTTGGGATGAAAGCCGGGCGGCGCCTGAACGTTTGGTGACCGCCCGAAAATACAGGCAAGGGCCGGTGAGAAACAAAGTTGTGAAAAAAAAAAAGTATGGCATCGATAGTGCACGACTGTTTTTACATATATAGGAGAGGTGTGCTCTCTGAAAGTGAAGTGGAAAAAAAAAATTTCCAAGTTTCGACGGTACTTGGGATGAAAGCCGGGCGGCGCCTGAACTTTTGGTGACCGCCCGAAAATACAGGCAAGGGCCGGTGAGAAACAAAGTTGTGAAAAAAAAAAAAAGTATGGCATCGATAGTGCACGACTGTTTTTACATATATAGGAGAGGTGTGCTCTCTGAAAGTGAAGTGGAAAAAAAAATTTCCAAGTTTCGACGGTACTTGGGATGAAAGCCGGGCGGCGCCTGAACGTTTGGTGACCGCCCGAAAATACAGGCAAGGGCCGGTGAGAAACAAAGTTGTGAAAAAAAAAAGTATGGCATCGATAGTGCACGACTGTTTTTACATATATAGGAGAGGTGTGCTCTCTGAAAGTGAAGTGGAAAAAAAAAATTTCCAAGTTTCGACGGTACTTGGGATGAAAGCCGGGCGGCGCCTGAACGTTTGGTGACCGCCCGAAAATACAGGCAAGGGCCGGTGAGAAACAAAGTTGTGAAAAAAAAAGTATGGCATCGATAGTGCACGACTGTTTTTACATATATAGGAGAGGTGTGCTCTCTGAAAGTGAAGTGGAAAAAAAAAATTTCCAAGTTTCGACGGTACTTGGGATGTGTGCTCTCTGAAATGAAGTGAACAAAAAAAAAAAATTTCCAAGTTTCGACGGTACTTGGGATGAAAGCCGGGCGGCGCCTGAACGTTTGGTGACCGCCCGAAAATACAGGCAAGGGCCGGTGAGAAACAAAGTTGTGAAAAAAAAAGTATGGCATCGATAGTGCACGACTGTTTTTACATGTATAGGAGAGGTGTGCTCTCTGAAAGTGAAGTGGAAAAAAAAAATTTCCAAGTTTCGACGGTACTTGGGATGAAAGCCGGGCGGCGCCTGAACGTTTGGTGACCGCCCGAAAATACAGGCAAGGGCCGGTGAGAAACAAAGTTGTGAAAAAAAAAAGTATGGCATCGATAGTGCACGACTGTTTTTACATGTATAGGAGAGGTGTGCTCTCTGAAAGTGAAGTGGAAAAAAAAAATTTCCAAGTTTCGACGGTACTTGGGATGAAAGCCGGGCGGCGCCTGAACGTTTGGTGACCGCCCGAAAATACAGGCAAGGGCCGGTGAGAAACAAAGTTGTGAAAAAAAAAAAGTATGGCATCAAAGTTGTGAAAAAAAAAAGTATGGCATCGATAGTGCACGACTGTTTTTACATGTATAGGAGAGGTGTGCTCTCTGAAAGTGAAGTGGAAAAAAAAAATTTCCAAGTTTCGACGGTACTTGGGATGAAAGCCGGGCGGCGCCTGAACGTTTGGTGACCGCCCGAAAATACAGGCAAGGGCCGGTGAGAAACAAAGTTGTGAAAAAAAAAAAGTATGGCATCGATAGTGCACGACTGTTTTTACATATATAGGAGAGGTGTGCTCTCTGAAAGTGAAGTGGAAAAAAAAAATTTCCAAGTTTCGACGGTACTTGGGATGAAAGCCGGGCGGCGCCTGAACGTTTGGTGGCCGCCTGGAAATACGAAAGAAGGCCGGTGCTCGCCGGCCAGTTGTCTTTCAAAAATTGGCTGATATGATATCCAAATAAGTTGACGTGTTTTACAGCTATATGGAAGGTGGTGTTTCGCTCTTGACTATACGAAAAAGTACGCATGGCAAGAGAAATGAAATAGCAACGAAACACCAACGCAGGTTGCACCATTCCTACGGCTAACAGAAAAGCCGGGCCATTTTTTCGTGAAATGCGCTAGTACTAATGTTTTTATTTTTCACAGCTTGGATCGCGGCTTTGCTCTCGCTAGTTTAGCCCCATGCGATCGACGGCAGTAGAAACGATGAAAGGATGGTAGTATTCTACCTTCTCAATTGCAAACGATTCGATGGTCGGCGTCAATTCTAAAGCCAAGGCGGAAGATGAGGCGACTGAACCGCGAAGTGAACGGGGTGAATATCCCTTCACCGAATGGTGTGTGTGTGCGAGTCATCTGAAACACTGGAGAGAGAGAGAAGAGCACGCCTGATCAAAGCTCTCGGTAGCAGAAGAACGTGGATGACGGCATATCCCCATTAGAAACAAAGAAAAGAAAAAGCAAAACGTGCGGATGGGACGAGAGACAATGTTGTGAGGGTTCAGAAACGCTAGGCAAGACTGATAACGAGCGAGCGGGCTTTAATTGGCTTTCAGCCACCCGTTCCTCGTTCCCGAGTATGGCCGCACTCAACAAACGAGTCGGTGGGAGCTATAGTGATCGTTCGCGGAAGGCCACTCGTCTGGCCGGAGTCGACGATGGCAAAAGCCCTATCGCTCGGTGCGGTAAGATTTGACGCTCGGGTTTGTCTCGCGGCACTCGTTCGCGAGTGCGGAGGCAGTGGTGCACTCGCTTGGTTTCGCACGATTCATTGCGTACTCGTTGCTCCTCGAGACGACCACCGGTCTATGGCTGTTACATGACGGACTCGCGCCGGTTAACGGTATTAACGCTTGGTGTATCGCCTTTAAGTTGGCTGCCTGTAAGTCTACGGGACATCGGCGCGAGTTTTGTTCATTTCGGTCGGCCACTTTTGAACGTTATCGCTCTCGTCGTTGAAGGACGTTTTGCTGGGAAGAAATTTGTGGCCGAGAGTGATGGTTGCGTTGCGGCTCTGGAAAATGGAAAACGAGAAAAAAAAGAAAAGACCGGTCGATGAATCTGAATCACTTCGGGCTCTAGACCGTAAAAAAAGTCTTTGCTCCCTCTCCCAAAATTTCGGTTTTGGGAGGACGGAGTTTTTTGAAAAAAAAAAATTTCGAGACTACGTCTTGAAAAGAAAAGAATGTGAACGGAACGAGTGGGGGATGTTTCTGTCGAAAGACGAAAACGGACACCGTCGTCCCCGTTCATAAAAAACGAAAGAAAACTACCAAAACGAAATACCTGGTTGATCCTGCCAGTAGCATATGCTTGTCTCAAAGATTAAGCCATGCATGTCTAAGTACAAGCCGCTAGTCGGCGAAACCGCGAATGGCTCAATAAATCAGTTATGGTTCCTTAGATCCACTCCATCCTACTTGGATAACTGTGGTAATTCTAGAGCTAATACATGCACTCGAGCCTCGACTGCCCCGTCAAAAGGGCAGAAGAGGTGCTTTTATTAGATCAAAACCAGTCGGTCCGCTCCTTCGGGGGCTACGACCGTCCCATTTTGGTGACTCTGGATAACTTCACGCCGATCGCACGGCCTTCGAGCCGGCGACGCATCTTTCAAATGTCTGCCTTATCAACTGTCGATGGTAGGTTACGCGCCTACCATGGTTGCAACGGGTAACGGGGAATCGGGGTTCGATTCCGGAGAGGGAGCCTGAGAAACGGCTACCACATCCAAGGAAGGCAGCAGGCGCGCAAATTACCCACTCCCGGCACGGGGAGGTAGTGACGAAAAATAACGATACGGGACTCTTCCGAGGCCCCGTGATTGGAATGAGTACACTTTAAATCCTTTAACGAGGAACCATTGGAGGGCAAGTCTGGTGCCAGCAGCCGCGGTAACTCCAGCTCCAATAGCGTATATTAAAGTTGTTGCGGTTAAAAAGCTCGTAGTCGGATGTCTGTCTTCGGCCGGGCGGCGCCGCTCTGAATCAAGGGTGCGCGTTTTCGCTCTGGGAGACGGGTGTCAAAGCCCGACTCTCTTTACGGTCGGACAACATCGCCGGAGTGGTGGTCGGTGGGTCGTTCGCAATCGGGTCGCGCGGCGTTTCGTTTCTTTTCCTCTTCGGGGTTCGCTTCGTTGAGGAGGGGCGTTCGCTCGCGTTCAGTTGACGCGATCCGCTCCACCCGTCAATCGTTCGGGGTGCCCTTCACCGGGTGTCTCGGGCGGCCGGCAACGTTTACTTTGAACAAATTAGAGTGCTCAAAGCAGGTGTATCCCAACGCCTGAATATCGCAGCATGGAATGATGGAATAGGACCTCGGTCCGATTTTGCTGGTCTTTTCTTTTGGACCCGAGGTAATGGTCAATAGAGACGGACGGGGGCATTCGTACTGCGGCGACAGAGGTGAAATTCTTGGACCGCCGCAAGACGAACAACAGCGAAGGCATTTGCCAAGAATGTTTTCCTTGATCAAGAACGAAAGTTAGAGGTTCGAAGGCGATCAGATACCGCCCTAGTTCTAACCATAAACGATGCCAACCAGCAATCCGGCGGAGTTACTCCAATGACTCGCCGGGCAGCTTCCGGGAAACCAAAGTCTTTGGGTTCCGGGGGAAGTATGGTTGCAAAGCTGAAACTTAAAGGAATTGACGGAAGGGCACCACCAGGAGTGGAGCCTGCGGCTTAATTTGACTCAACACGGGAAACCTCACCAGGCCCGGACACTGGAAGGATTGACAGATTGAGAGCTCTTTCTTGATTCGGTGGGTGGTGGTGCATGGCCGTTCTTAGTTGGTGGAGCGATTTGTCTGGTTAATTCCGATAACGAACGAGACTCTAGCCTGCTAAATAGGTGACGGGTTTTATCAATTGAAACCGAAGGGGGTACGGAGGCGTCGGGATCAGGTGGCGGCGGTTTGGGTGGAAGGGGCCGGGTTCTTTAGCGGGCTTCTTTCTGCTGCGTGGATTCGGTTGGAGGGATTGGGAGGAGTTGGCGTTCGCGTCGGCTTCTTCTTTTTCTTTCAGTCGGGCTGCGTAGTGGGGGGGTTTTGCGGGGGCTCGGTCTCGGCGGTTTCGGTCGTCGTCATCCCCGGCGATTCTCCTGCTCTCGCGTCCGTCACAAGTCTTCTTAGAGGGACAAGCGGCGTCCAGCCGCGTGACAGTGAGCAATAACAGGTCTGTGATGCCCTTAGATGTCCTGGGCCGCACGCGCGCTACACTGAAGGAATCAGCGTGTTTCACTCTCCCTGTCCGAAAGGACCGGGTAACCGCTGAACCTCCTTCGTGGTTGGGATTGGGGACTGCAATGATCCCCATGAACCAGGAATCCCTAGTAGGCGCGGGTCACTAGCCCGCGTCGATTACGTCCCTGCCCTTTGTACACACCGCCCGTCGCTACTACCGATTGAATGATTTAGTGAGGACTTCGGACGGGCTTGTCGGGGTCCGGCTCGTGGGGGGCAACCTCTGCGTGTTCGGTCCTACTAACGGCGAGACTGAAAGATGTTCGAACTTGATCCTTTAGAGGAAGTAAAAGTCGTAACAAGGTTTCCGTAGGTGAACCTGCGGAAGGATCATAAACGATACGAAAGAGCTCTTAGCGTTCACGCGCGAAAAAGCAACGAAACAAAACCAAAAAAACGCGAGGCCGGGTCGCGCACGCGACTCGGTCTTCGGTTTATGTACCGAAAAACAAAAAAAAATCGGTTTCTAAACCATTTTTTTGTCGGCGTTCGACGTTGAGATAAGTGTGAGAACCGAAACGGTTTCTCGGCGAGCCGCTTCAGAAGGTCTTCTTCTTGATAAGCATCCGTACGATGTCGTTGCCTTCGGAGATTGAGTTGATGCGAGATGTTTCAGCACACACGGTACCAGGCGCTCTGATGCGCGACGGTTTAAAGCGTGTACGCCAGTGCTGATTCGATCGCTAGACTTTCGAAAAAGGCTTCGATGGATGCGTAAAAAAAAAAAAAAAAAAAGACTGCGACGAGCAAACTGCCGACGAAAACGAAAATTGTTGCGGGGGATCCTTGCGTTGGTTGCTCCGGCACGAAACGCAACCGCACAAAAGCAAACGTTTTCGTTCGAACACTTTTTTCTCTACAAACCGCGTCTTCCGCCCTCGAAAAACCAAACAAGCGTGAAGAGTGTCGATGCGATCACAAGTCGCTCGTCGGCACGAAACACGCGTCACCAAAACCAAAAAAAAAAAAATCTAGTACGAGAGTTTATTTGCAAAGCCTCGCCGGCTCTCGATCACCTTCGAATTTTTTCAAAACTTTGGGCTTCACCGCTCGACGTGGCGAGAATTCGTCGGAGAGAAGAGAAATGGAGAGACAAACGAATCATTGTCGTTATATTATACGACCCTGAACGGTGGATCACTAGGCTCGTGGATCGATGAAGAGCGCAGCAAAGTGCGCTAATCCATGCGAACTGCAGAACACATGGAGCATCGAAATCTTGAACGTAAATGGCGGCCCAGCTTCGCGCTCGGGCCACATCTGACTGAGGGTCGGTCGAATGATGAACGCTTAGAGATGTTGTTTCATTCCACACGTTGAAGTCCGGGCTTTCATTAGCTCGGAACGATCGTGGGAATGTAGACGTCTCGCCATCTGGGTGCCGCGCGACTTAAGTGTCCGCGATGCCTCAAATACAATCGACTCTTTGCAAAAAGAGTCGCTTCAACAGAAATGAAAAAAACACCATCTCACGGATTTGGGGTTGTTCGGCTGCGTACGCGGCATTCGCCGCAAAAGCGGCGGGTGAGCGGATACTTGTTTCCCTTCTATAGTGTTCGATGTCGGGGTGGACACGTTCACGCGTCTTTCTCGTTTCGGTCTTCGCCAAAAAAAAAAAAAGGGGGAAATGAAGGAGAAGCGAGAGTGGAGAAAAACGGGGCGCGCGTGCGGCGCAGTCGCTACGTAAATAGAGCAAAGGCAGTGGTCGATCTCTATTGGCGGCAGATCCGCACGCTGGCTAGCTAGCGCCTTCCCTCTTCATTCTCGCAAAAAAAATTCTTCTTAGTGGAAACCTTTTTTTTTTTGAAAACCGAAGTACGCGAGTTCGAAAAGCGTGTGTCCTCTTCCGTAAGGCACTTGTGGGAGCAAATAAAAAAAAACGCTCGCTCGTTCGTTTACGTTTGCTTGTCAACATGCGTCTTCTTGTTGTGCGACGGGCGTGTCGAAGTGTCGACCACCGCGCGAACAAAGCACGCTGGATGATGGCTGACTCGCGCCAAAAAAAAAAACGTACGGTGACGTGCCATAACGCTACGCGTTGTTTCAATACAAAAAGCCGGCAACCAAAACAAACAAAACCGCGAGGAGGGTTTCGATTTTTCATTCCAAACAAACCTTTCATTTCTGACCTCAGTTTAGATGAGACTACCCGCTGAACTTAAGCATATCAGTAAGCGGAGGAAAAGAAACTAACAAGGATTCCCTTAGTAGCGGCGAGCGAACAGGGATGAGCCCAGCACCGAACCTCGCGCCCGGTTGAGCGGGTGCCGAGGAATGTGGTGTTCGGGAGGATCGTGCGCGCCTGTCCGGTATTTATCGTCCAAGTCTCCATGAACGGGGCGAGCAACCCACAGAGGGTGTCAGGCCCGTAGCTTAGACGAGCCGAGACCGTGCATTGGATCCCTTCCCAAGAGTCGGGTTGCTTGAGCGTGCAGCCCTAAGCGGGAGGTAAACTCCTTCTAAGGCTAAATATCGCCACGAGACCGATAGCGAACAAGTACCGCGAGGGAAAGTTGAAAAGAACTTTGAAGAGAGAGTTCAAGAGTGCGTGAAACCGTTCAGGGGGTTAAACGGGTGGGCCCTCGAAGGTCGAACGAGCCCCCGCTCCCGGCACTTGGTTGCATGCCCCCGCTGCGAGAGACTCTCTGAATTGGGAGCTCGATCGCCGGTGGGGAACGCATTAGCCGCGCCAAGGTCCGCTAGTGGGGGGCCTAGTAGGACTCCGCGACCGACTGGGTGTCCTGTCATACGGGGCGTTCGTTAGCGAGTTTGTCGGGCCTCGTGTGCCCTCGGCGAGCGCGGCGTCACTCAACGGTACTGCCCGGTCGTGACCTGTCTCCTCCCGGATCGTCGCAGCGCAACTCGCAAGAGTTGGCGCGGTTCGGATATCCGTAGAGGCCCAGAGCGGAGAGTAGAAGTCGGGTCCCACCCGACCCGTCTTGAAACACGGACCAAGGAGTCTAACATGTGCGCGAGTCGTCGAGTCTATTACGAAACTCGCGAGGCGCAATGAAAGTGAAGCGGCCCCGATGAGGGTGCATCCGCGAGGGGTGATCCCGTCTCGAATAGAGCGGGCGCAACCCCGGGGCGTCCGATGCCGCGCGACTTCATTGTCGAGTCGGCCGGACGAACCCAGAGCGCACACGTTGGGACCCGAAAGATGGTGACCTATGCCTGGCCAGGACGAAGCCAGGGGAAACCCTGGTGGAGGTCCGCAGCGATTCTGACGTGCAAATCGATCGTCGGAGTTGGGTATAGGGGCGAAAGACTAATCGAACCATCTAGTAGCTGGTTCCCCCCGAAGTTTCCCTCAGGATAGCTGGTGCTCGCAAAGAGAACAAACGGAGTTTCATCCGGTAAAGCGAATGATTAGAGGCCTTGGGGTCGAAACGACCTCAACCTATTCTCAAACTTTCAATGGGTGAGAAGCCCGGCCTACGATACTCTTGATTGAGGCCGCGGCAACTGTCTGAATCTGAGCGCCCAGTGGGCCATTTTTGGTAAGCAGAACTGGCGCTGTGGGATGAACCAAACGCCCGGTTAAGGCGCCTAAACGACGCACATTTCGGATCCCACGAAAAGGAGTTGGTTGCTAAAGACAGCAGGACGGTGGCCATGGAGGTCGGAATCCGCTCAGGAGTGTGTAACAACTCACCTGCCGAAGCAACTAGCCCTTAAAATGGGAGGCGCTATAGCGTCGTGCCTATACCGGGGCCGTCGGTCGGCAGAGCGAATAACGTCGGTCAGCTCGGAGAGAGCGACGGCGCTGAGGCCCCGACGAGGAGGGGGGTCGCGACGGTGAGCGTTGAAGGGTTGTGGGCGCGAGCCTGCCCGGAGCCGCCGTCGGTGCAGATCTTGGTGGTAGTAGCAAATACTCCAGAGGGATCCTGGAGGACTGACGCGGAGAAGGGTTTCATGTGAACAGTGGTTGGACATGAGTCAGTCGATCCTAAGCCGCAGGCGAAAGCCGACCTAGTGACGGGCGTGATTCTGAGTAAAATGTGTCGGTGTTAGCGTTCTTAATCGGGCTGCGACACACACGACACACGACAACTTAACACATCAATGAGACGCCACCCAGGTTAAGGCGAAAGGGAATCCGGTCCTGATTCCGGAACCAGGCTGCGGCTACGTCCGCGATAAACGACCTCAACCCTCGTTGTCACGGTCGCGGTAACGCGACACAAACCGGAGAAGCTGCCGAGAACCCCGGGAAGAGTTTTCTTTTCTGCTTGAGGGACCGAGACCCTGGAATCCCGTCGCGGGGCGAGAGGGTTACGGATTTAGCTGTCAAAGGCTATCCCGAAGAGCGCC
>NW_026712506.1:0-60068 GCF_022539665.2 Daphnia carinata
TTTTATTATACGAATGGAACTTCGTTACTTGTAGAAGAATGACGTAGCCAGCGCAGTTATTACCTTCGTTTCCACCGATTCCCGTCATTTCCATTCGTCGAAAACAAAGCGACGAAGGTGACCGGTTCCACACCAATTAAATCAACGAAGCTTCTAATCACGTATTCTCTGATTATATTGCCAACGTTGCAAGACAGGCGCAATTACAGGACTGGCAAGATTTAGTTATGCGTGCTAGTCACGTGCCACCTAGTGACGACCGAGGAGAAGCTTACCGGTCTTACGGCGGGACACGATCCAATCACGACCCGTGATTACACCATCCGACTTTTCTATTATGGCTTTTTTCGCATGTAATTATTTTTCTAGCGTAAAAGAAATTCTATCCAGAAGACATTAAAGTAAGTAAAGAATAAAGTTCATTGATTAAAATTCCCAATTTTGTTAATTTTCTTTCCTAAATTTAACATTAAACGTAAGTTTGTGCCATAATGACCGTAGCCTTTTATCAGTGATAGTTAGATCATCTATTGTACAGTATAAAAGACTTGATAAAACAATTTATGTTTGGTAACGGTGTTGGTTCGCTAGCGCCGTTACTGCGTGTATATGCCTTACTAATGTTTATCTAATTCTAATTGCAGGTCTGGGAATGGCTGGAAGAGTGACGCAAATGTCGTGCCAGGTAAAACAACGATGAGCTGTGACCACACTGGCTGGTTCCATGGAAAGCAAACGCTATCAACTCTAAATGGAAATTTGGTGTCCACATGAATTATAAACGGTGGATTAATACGGATATGGCGACCAAACCCACCCTTTTCTCACGTTACAGGTAAATTAAACTTCAAAAATATTTTTTATGATTGTTTAATAATTTTATAGTTGTCACTAACAAAAATTTTACCGAACCGAAAGAGTTAGAGTAGTGTGTGATTCCATAAACGACGTCCACAAGCTCCTTACCACAAATATTTGCATGACCATCTATGACAACGAAACGTGTAAAGCTGTCCAATACTTTGTAGAAATAAAGGACATTTTGCTTACGTTGACGGCATTTATATTTGCATCATGCGTTCGATGTACAGATATAACTTATAGGACATGGTTTTAATATTCAATTACATATCAGGAAAGCTAGTAAGTATCGTGGCTCACGATAGCTATTGTTGCGAAAAAATTCTGCACGGTCGGCCTAATCCGACGCAGCGCAAAGATGGTTTCTTCATCGGTGGACGAGAGTTGCCAAAAGAAGAACTGAAATCTCCTATGCCCAGAAAAATGTCGTAAAGCAAATACCACGTCTGAATGGAGCTTCTGGTGAAAACACACAAAGAACTATCTTGGATGTCTGCTAAATTTTTAAAAATCCTTCTGCCGATGTTAACGGAAAAGATAACCAGTTGCGATGTATCGCATGAAAATCATGCAACTCGTCATTCGTGAAAAATAACGATATTTGGAACGCAAGCCCCGACGCAGTGTCTTTCAGATGGGCTTTATTCATACTGTACAACACGTTGCCGTGAAAGAAGGGAAAAAAGCGTAAAATAGGGTGAATAAGATAAACGGTAGCGCATGATAAAAAGTGACGAATTGCGCGGCAAAATACGCTTATAATTTGAAACAAATGGTTTTACGATGGAATTCAAAACTATATCTGAGAATAAGAAAAATTGACAGTGTTATATTGGATAAACAGCAAGGCATGTCAAAAGTTCAAGCCAAAAGGTACAGTATATTTGTTGAAGCTAAGTAGTTGGAGGACCTATTGGGGCTGGAGAAATCAGATGTTCAAAAATGAATTTTTTACGACAATTTCGATTTTTACTACAAACGATTTCAACAGCAAACCTTTGCGTAGTCCAAGCTCCCCAAGCGCCGCTGCAGCGTTTGAAAAAAAGGATGAAAAAGGGTCTTAGCGCAACGAAACATTTCGTTACAATAGGAGAAAAAGGCCCTTGGCGCAACGAAAGCTTTCATTGCAATAGATTGCACCAGGACTGCAGTCTGTTCTCCATACGGAAGTATGGAGATTTTGTTGACAACCCGGCGCTGCCAAAGACTAGCAGACGTACCTAATCGCATCACAGCTCTCAATCAAGTATATAATTTTTTGTATTCAAGCTGTGACAATCACTTTCTGTTTAGGCAATAGACGTATGGCTAGATATACGTGACGATGAGGTTAAGAAACCAGTTCTTAGCCTAATTTCATAGTGCTCTATGATCGTGGGTAAATTGGTTTAATGCTTAAATTAGATTTATCGTTAGTATTGACGTATTTCTTTTTTTTTTTGAAAGAAAGGTGTCTAAACGAGTATACCGCCTTTTTTTGTGACTCCAGCCAAATGCGTTTTCAAAGGGATAGTTTGGCAATTGTTTCAGCACTAAGAAAAAGTCCATTTCAAAGTGGCCATCATCTTGGCATAAAGTTTGATCTCCAATTACTACTTGAATGGCAGTGTTTAAATGAAAACTGGAACAAACTAGAGAAAAAATGGGATACTGACATCTGAACAGATTAATCTGTTGGTTGAAGCTACAAATAACAAATCAATAAGAAGTCCAAGTGGAAATTTCCCTTGTGCATGCTGCGATGGGGAATGTGAGTTAAAATGTCAAAGCATGTCCCAAAGCTCAATTGGATCTTTATGTACTGAGAAACTAGTTATAAAATTTCGTAACACATGGACATGGAACAAGGTTGCTGGTAGATTTGATTTACATTTGTTACATTATTATTTGTTGGTTGAAGATTACTCACCTTTTATTTTTAGGTTTGAGGGATGTGATAGAATGTAGAAAGAATCTTGTGACACAGTTAGAGGATCTCTGTATCAGATCTTCACAAAGCAGTTTGAATCTTCAAAATTTAACGAAGTAACTCATCCTTTTCCCGTCGATACATTGAACAGGGGAGGAAAGTTCGCCTTGCGGAGGATTCAAGAACTCGAGGGATTGGAAATCTGAATAAAAACGAACTGGATAAATCTAATATCCAGAGAAAATGGTAGTAGTCTTTCCTTTTAGTCTTGTTTTCTTACAACTGTATTCATAGCGATAGACTGTACATGCAAGGGTGTATGAAGAAATAGCCAGCATTTCATCAGAGAAGAGTAAAAATCCTGCGTCGTCACCTCACACAATTGTTGCTTCCTTAACTGAAGTAGGATCTAATGCTGCACTTAACTTTCTGTTTGCATTTTTCCGTCGCGTATGGCAATCAGGTAAACAAAAGATTCTACTATAGCCGGCAAAATGTTTAACACCTTGTTTTGCAATAGGCGAAGATGGGGTTGCCTGGTTTGAGATGCTGATTCACGCACTAGAATCACATCGCAGTTGACCTCTCGCGTCTATCTTTCACCTTCTACATCAAGTGAATAATAGCACATATGACTCTGATTCAGGTTGCTCAACAAATCTGTCTTATTTCTGCGTTCCATTATTTTCGAGTACGGATTTTAAATTTTTTTTAAATTTTCCTACCAATAAAAATTACGGGAACTCCTTTTCTTATTTAGAGATAGTTTGTGTTCCATTCCTCTATGGGATCGACAAGTGGCGCTACAGCTTCTTTTAGAAGTCAGCATTTAGCGTGGAAGTCTCGTCTGTGTTTTACATGCTATACACGTTCTGCTCGAATTATGGGACGTATTGTATATTGTCGCGTCAACGACTACCGAAGTGTATTTCTGCGTCTACCAACTATTACAGAGTCCCCATGAAGACTGACCATAAGCAACAGCGGTCAGTCTCCCACAATACAACTGATGGGCCGATCCCGACCGGAAGGAATCCGGTCACCGTCCGCCCACACCGATCTCGTGTGTCGTTGACCGATCTCGGCGGACGTGGCGTGACTGGCCGACACTGGAGACATTTGGTTCAATGGTCGCGACAATATTATCGTGAATTTTTTTTTGCCACCCCCATATCCTAGGGCTAGGCCGCGGGTAGGGACACTCCATGCGTTCGATTTTAGGGGTGATCCAATATTTTATGTCTATGATTTATTTCATAGAATCCTGAACGGATTTTACATAAAAAATTGGAGTTAAAGAGCATTCCTTTATCTTTCGAATGCAACAAACCCGATAATTTTCCGAGCAATATTTCTATACGAAAAAAATTCCGGCGTGAGACACCGTAGGGCCTATCCTACGCGTGTTAAAACAACAAAATTGGACGGGGGTGATCCAATTCTTCTGGTGGCGACTGTATATTTTACTTTCCCTTTTGTTTTTCTTTGATTTGTTCCCTTTGGTTGCAATAAAATAAAGATATTTCTGTTATGTTATTTCATTGAACGAAGAATTGCACAGGTCAAGCCGACCTACAAGTTTATGTTTATCTCATCTTACTGTAGGAGCTACTGTGGAGCTAAGCGTTCCTACAGTAATTTGATGGCACTTTCCCGTACCATATTGGGTAACTAAAAAACACCTTTGAGCTGATTTAACTGAAATCCCATCGTAGTTTTAATATGTATATACGTATCTGGCCACGGTACACAGCTTAACCAATGTGAATAATAATACTTATAAACACCACAACAACTTTTTTTTTTTAAATGTTGTTTAAGGCGCCTCCCGTGTGGCGTTGCCATATCGGGAACGGGTCGTCCTAGGAGACCAAAATTAGCACCGGAAAATTACCTGAGTAGATGAGGGGACTTTGACTTGGTTCACCAGCGTTTGTGAAGTTCCTGAATTCCTGATTTCCAGAAGAAATTTAACACCAGGTCCCTGATCTTGAGTTTGGCGTGGTTGTCACAGTTTTGCGGTGGATGAAGAAGAGTGGACAGGTTCAGCTGCAGTTTGAGCTCCGATAGGAAGCTTTTTAGCTCCTCTCTTTCGGCAGCGATGTAGGGACATTCTATTAAAAGATGGGAGGGAGTTTCCTGTACAGGACATCCATAGCTACAGTTTGGGGATACAGAGGGATCAAATTTCGAGACTCGAGCGTTTAAACGTAGACGGTTCGAGCGGAGTTTGTGGAGAATGCTGTTTTTAAGTCTGCCAGGATGCACCATCCAAGGCTCAGGAGAAAGCGAGTTCCTGGGGTGGTAATCAAAGAAACTATAGTGACTCTCCAGGTATGAAGTCATCAGTTTGGACCAAGCTCTGCGGAATACATTTGATGCGAGTTTAGACGGGTCGGCGTAGTCGATTTTTTTACAGCTGGGGTCCGTTCTTGCATCGTTTGCCAGACGGTCCACAAGTTCGTTTTCTGGGATACCTACGTGACTGGGAATCCAGTAGAGAACAACTTTTGCGCCGGTGGAAGAGCTACTTAGAGCCCTATTCCGAATCTTAATGACTAGTTCATTTCTAGGGTGTAAATTGTTGATGGCTGAGATGGCGTTGAGTGTGTCCGAGAAGATCCTGATCAGCTGCGCTGGGCCGTTTTCAGTGTATTCTATGGCCTTTAGAATAGCCATCAGTTCGGCTGTGAAAATGTTTGTATCACTAGAGAATTTCCATGCTTTTTTTTTTAGTTGAACATTTGGGCAGTAGATGGCGCATGCTGTGGAGTTGTCCTCGTAGTCACGGGAGCCATCTGTGAAGACGCTTGCCGTACTATTGTTGGCGTTGTTTTGTGTATACAGTGCTCGGAAAAGTAGTCTGATGAAGGTTGGGTTTTCAAGTGCCTTGTTTCTTGAAATTGGAAGAATAATTGATGGAATTTTTCGGCATCAACCATGGAGGACTCATCAGCTCTTCAGCGAAGCTAAAGTTGGTAAACAGTGATACTTTTAAAGCTGACAATTGGAAGTTGCATACCACAACACTTGGGGTGCTCCTGGTATTCCATAAGGTGAGGCTAGAGTAGGTACATTTTGCATTTAAAAAAAGGGTTCTTCGGTTTGCATTATACCTACGAAAGTAACTTACTTTAGACCCTAAGGGTGTAGACGAGATCTATTTAGCTCTTTTAAAGACTTTCTTTCCTCGCCACCTGCAACCGCCCTCTCCGATCAGACGTTTTTTAGCTCTTGTCTAGACATGTCACAAAATTTCCCTCGTTCGGGGCTAGGCCCACGTGGTGATTCGAGAAATTTTCGCAATTATTATAACGACCAAGTTCCTTTCAGTTACGAAGGTGATCGCCGGCGTGAACAGTTTTTCAGGGATCGTGAGCTTAGAGAACGCTTGTGGCACGAGCGTCAGTTACAGCGTAATCACAGCGACTTTCGTAGCAGATCGCCTAGAAGACTGGACTATAGCTTGGCTGATGAATCATCTCAGTACTACGGTAGAAGTGATGTATACAGTCAACGGTACGACGCGCAGTTTGAGCCCCATCGGTTTTCACGACCTTTTGCATCCCCGAATTTCACGACGATCCGTATACCTATACGATCGACTCCGATGCTATCTACGATGATGATAGGCAAGAGGTAACGGATGAGTGGTATGAAGAGGAGGAGACGGTGGAGCGAGGACGTTCATGGCGCCCCGGGTGCGCCGAAGAGCTACCGACCGAAGTATTGACAAGTATGCCAGGTACGGAAGTGACGGGTGCAATTTTACCAACGCCGCTTTCCCCGCAACCGCCAGAAGTAGCATCTCGAGATCCGGCATCGTTTTCCGCGGCCGTTATTCCTAAAGAAATCTGCCGTGAGATTGCATCGCTCTTAGCGGTTGGGGTTTCGACGGATCAGTCAAAGTTAGTGTCAAGAGAATTTCCGTTGCTCTTTGAGGAGGAAGGTTTTTCTCTTAAACCCCCGAAGTTAGATGGGTGGATGAGTAGGCGCGCGAAAGAGAAGAACGCCCTTAAAACAGTCAACTCAATGGAGGAGACCTTAGTGAAAACTCAGCTGAAAGTTATGGACATCGGCCCACCATTGATCGACTTATACGCGCGGGTGTCAGCTACCCCGGACGATACACCAGCAGGTGTTCGCGTACGCCGTTCATTACAAGCAGCCTTACAACAGTGGGGTAGAGCTTTTGCGCACATTTCAAGAAAGCGCCGAGAAGCAGTAGTCAGCGCCACAGACCCTAGGGTTGGCTATTTGCTGAAAGACGAATCCAATTTCACTACCGCAAAGGAGGCCCGCGAGCACCTTTTCACCGGTGAGTTTCTGAGCCACATGCTTAAGGAAGCAAGCCAAGATGAGGCTCTAGCAAAGCGGGATCAAGCGGCAGCTGCCGCTTCCCGGGGAAGAAGAAACCCGCTTAGGATGGTTCGGTACAGCCAATTCGTCGATAATCTGGTCCCACGGGATTATGGAGACGATTTCCATCCAGCGGTTCGAAACGCGGGCAGAGGGAGAAACGATCCGAGAGGTGGCCATGGGCGCGGTAGCTCCAGAGGAAGGTATGAATTATTAAGACCTCAGGTTTTTTTTCCCCTAGCTATTCCCGTCCTTAAAGCAGTGGAAATCGGGGATAGGTTGCGTTATTTTTCGGAAAAATAGGCATCGATTAGTAACGACCCTTGGGTGCTCGATGCGGTAGCTAACGGCGTAAGACTGAATTTTATTTCGCCTCCGTTGCAACACTTTCCTCCACATTCCGTAGTTATGTCAGAGGAGATGCAGGCGGTTTGCGACGCCGAAGTAGTTAACCTATTAGGCAAACAAGCTATCTCCGAAGTTACGGATAATTCAGAGGGTTTTGTGTGTTCGTTCTTTTGCGTGCCAAGAAGGCTGGGGGATTTCGACCGATCGTGAATTTAAAGCCAGTTAACAGGTTCATAGAGTGCCAATATTTTAAAATGGAAAGCCTAGAAACCGTCCGGTTTATCGTTAGGGAAGGGGGCTGGTTCATTAAGTTAGACCTCAAGGACACATACTTAACAATTCCAATGCATATTTCTCACCAAAAGTACCTGCGCTTTGCATGGAGGGGGCGTATTTATCAGTTTTGTTGCATGGCTTTTGGCCTTTCCCCTGCCCCTCGGATATTTACGAAGCTACTGAGAGTAGTGGTAGCCTTTCTGAGACGACAAGGTCTCAGACTAGTTATTTTTCTAGACGACATCCTACTTTTGAACATTTCGCACTGATCTTACAAAAACCTTGAGTCTTTTACAAGCCTTAGGTTTTTTGATTAATTTGGAAAAATCAGTAGTCGTCCCCACCCAAATAATTGAGTACTTAGGTATGATGGTTGATTCTGTGAAAATGTCATACGCGCTGCCCGGTATCAAGGTGCGGGAGGTGAAAAGACTATGTGAGGACGCATTGGGCGCCAAACAGCTAGCCTTACGCAAGGTGGTTTCCATTTTAGGAAATTTCACGTGGGCTATTCCAACCATTCCTTTTGCACAGTCTCACTATAGACGCATGCAGCGCTTTTATCTATTAGAATCCACGAAGGCGAACGGTGATCTCAGTAGCAAATGCAAGTTGTCGTCTGAGGCGGAAGCCGACTTCAAATGGTGGATGGCGAATTTGGAACTAACAAATGGGAAGGTATTCTTTCCACGAAAAGCCGATATTGAAATATGTTCAGACGCTTCACTATCTGGGTGGGGGGCTGTATTAATTTACAAGACTTAGCATCAAATCAGATTAACTTGCCACTTTGGAACAAATACTCTCTATTTTAATACTGTATACTAAAGCGAAAGAGAAAGATGACTGAATAATTAAAGCGTACAGGAAACTCCAATGCCATAAAAGATAAGTTAACCTGACCATCGCAATGTTGCCTGTCGAATGCTCATAAAATAACGAAATTTGTTATTTATTTTTAATTTTCTAACAGGAATTTATTTGTTTGACCATTGTTGTGTAATGGGGGTATAGCTCACTGGTAGAGCATACGACTGCAGATCGTAGGGTCCGCAGTTCAAACCTGGGTGCCCCCTTGAAACTTAAGAGGCATTGGTATCATTTATTAGATTGAGTTTAGAAAGGGCATGCAATTATTTCGAGATATTTGGATATAAATTAGTTAAATAATCATCCTAAGCTAAATCAATTGAAAATGCGCGCACTGAAGGAGAAAGACGGTTTCCTTGTTTAATAAGATATTCGATTACTTTCGTATCGATGTAGTTTGTTTTAATTTACATGACCAAGCATCAAATCAGATTAACTTTCCATCTTATAACAAAAACTCTTTATTATAATCTAGGAAATGTCATCCAATCATGCAGTAGATGGCTTCATACTACCAGCCAACGACATCACTCCAACGTAGCCCTGTCTTAGTTGTGTATCCGGAAAAAGGCAGAGATCCCCTTTTCGTGTCTGTAGGACAAGAGCCTATGAAGTCAGACAACAAATTCATTCAGACGTATGTGGCCCTATGCACGTACAGACAAGAAGTGGTTTGCGTTTCTTTAAAATTTTCAGTGATGAATTCAATGGATGGATTCAGTATCGCGATTTTTTCCCGAAAATTCGGTACCACGATACCGATACTTCTTCAAAGTATCGCTTCCCATCCTAGTTGAAGGTTAAATATTTGTTGCATCGGAAACTAAATATATTGTTACGTTGGCAATATCCGATTCGCCACTGCAGTAGCGACAACAGCGCTAGGACGGAAATCCCGCCCCAATTATGGCCGTCCATTGGAGCACCACCCTCGTCGCCGGATATAAAAGGGGCGATATTGCACTTCTGTGTGGCTTTTTGATTAATTGGTTAGGGCAATTAGTTTGCAGTTGTGTTATTAATCCTTTTGGTGAAATACACATTATCTTTTAATCTGAAGCACGACGTCTCTATCTTGGTACAAGATCCGTCCGTGACATGGTGGAGATGCAGGGTACCACCTGTTAGGCTGAGTAAGGTAAGCGCAATTGTTGTTCTTTTCGCACGGGTCTTGGGGAGTTTTTGAATAAGGAACTTGGAGGCAGGTGCTGTTTAGGGGTCCTTGGGAAGTGTGACCGGCCGGCTAGAAAGTGCCTTAAATTGCCGTGGTACAGGACCACAGACCTGGCCGATTTCCTTGATTCGCTGTTAGGTTGAAGACCCGTCCGAGTAAGTTGTTGAAAGCGCGTAGTAAAAGCCCGACAGGCCTACCATTGGGTGGGAGAGAGAGACGTAGCTCGGTGGATGAGTACGGATCCGCCTAGGCAGAGCAGGCGTTTACGAGGGTTAGCCGCGTCCCCGATAAGCGGGGAAGGACAACGCAGCGTTGGTCTTGACGGAAGTCAGGCGGAAGCTCTAAAGAGAGTTACAGAAGTAGGGGCACAGACTGCCCAAGCGATCGGCCATACCATTCCGAGAAGAGAAATCGTATCACTGAACCCGATCGGAGAATCGAACGCGAGGACAAATTCCTCTTGTAGGTATCGGAAGCTCGTTCAGGAAGCAAGATCGAGAGATAGTGGTGTAGGAGAACAAACGTGTATTGATCCGAGGGAGCAACAGGAGGTAGCCGAAAAGCAAGGAATCTTTAACGAGTGCTCAAGGGAAGGAAGTGATAAGGGGTTAGACGATTTTTCTGGAGCTTTACCACTCGTGATAGTACCAACGCTTGAAATGGCCCAGCGTGCTGAATTTAGAGGAAATGATGGACCTCCCGCCCGTGCGCCTGCACAGGCAGGAGGAGCCGTTCAGCGTGCACCGGCTCATCCATCGCAGTATCGTGAAGCACCAGTCTTCCGCGGAGGACCAGACGACGATGCCGCTGAATGGATGGAACGTTTCGAGAGGACCGCCAATTTCAATGGATGGGGTCCCGCTGAGAAAGCGGAATACTTTGGCTTATTCTTAGAAGGTACAGCAAAGGATTGGCTAGCTTGTCAATTAGGGGAGGTGGTCTGGGACGATGTTGCTCCGGATGATGCCGAACCCGGGATAAGGGGCCTACGAACCCGATTTTTAGATACATTTCGATCGGAGGATTTCGACCGTTATCATAAAGCTAGGCTACGTAGCCGAAAACAGGAGGCCTCGGAGACGGTCGTAGGATATTTCTACGACGTGCTAAATCAGTGCCGTAGGTTGAACCCAAGGATGCCTGAAGCGAAGAAAATAGATTATCTGTTGCGTGGGCTTAATCAGCCTTTGAAGCGAGAAATGACCATTAAACAGCCCCGGACGACAGATGAATTTTTGAAAGCACTCAAGATTTATACTAGGGCATATGAGGATTCAGAGAAACCAAATCAGGCAGTTAATTTTATGGGACAAGCGAAGGATCCTATTCCACCCAAGCGAGTCACGTATGCTGACTCCGAAGAAAGGCAAACTCCGTTGAAACAAGAAGCCTACGAGTACGACGCAAAGCGAGACGGCACGCGCCAAGGGTCGCATGACGAGTTAAAAAATTTAATACGCGATATGGCAGCTCGGATAGAAGAGCTGGAACGAGGCACTAAACAACTACGCCTGGGAGGGAGAGGGGAGAAACCTAAACCCTCCCGAACAGCAGACGGAAGGCCAATCTGCCACCGATGCGGACGCTCCGGTCATATTGCTCGTAACTGTGAGACCGATTTGAGTAATATAAGGCCACGATCACCAACACCCAGTCGGGAAGGAAGGGAGAACGAAAGGAGACCAGATGGACGTGATGTGGACCGACGCGGACGTGAGAACTCGAGACGAGATGGAAGCCAAGATGGGAGGAGAAACGTAAGTCGAGAACGCTCGCGTTATAATAGGGACGATAGTAGGGAAAGTCGTAGCCCTAGAACGGTTTCTAGACCTCCAGCGGACCGTGATCAGGGTCAAATGGCGGTGGGAATGATTTCACTCGAAGAAAAAGGGAAGAAGAAAGATGAGCTTAAGGAGGCTGAAAATGAAGACAAAGGGGCTGGCTGTGAGATGGAATCGCTCGGAGAAAAAGGGGAAGAGAATTGTAAAGTCGAAGAGGGCATAAAGGATAAAGGAGAAAACGTACCGATCTATTTGACCTACTCTCCGCGTCTCATATTCGAAGAAGTCAACTGTAAGGGATTGGCCGTCAAGGCAGTTATTGATACTGGAGCCGTAATTTCAGTTGCTTCGCCAAGCCTGCAAGAAAAGCTAAAAGCACCGTTGGTGGAATGGGAAGGACCGGCCATCATTATGGTAAATGGTCAAAGTACACAACCTCTTGGTGCCATTCAGTTGGAAATTGAACATCGGGGCCACAAGGCCAGTGGAAAAATGATTCTCTTGGAAATGAAAGGAATAGAACTACTGTTAGGGAACGATTTTTTAAGCCAGTTTGAGCGATTGGTGGTTCAGTACAAGAAGACGGGGGCAGTGGCATCTCTAGGTGAATTGCCAGTGAATGTAATCAACGAGCAGATAATCTCGCCTCCAAAGCTGGTAGCCAAGATAGGAAGAATGCTACCACCGAGAACCTTTGCTCTAGTGGAAGTAGAGCTTACCGCACAAGAGAAAAACATTTGGATGGTAGAGCCTTCGGACAAGTTAGCTCGAGTCAAAGGCATTACTACTGGGAAGGTACTTGTGTCCAGTGAATCCCCGCTAAACCGAGTGTTTGTTGTGAACTTAACGTACCAGAGAGCCTATATCCGAGAGGGGACCGTTTTGGGACAGATGGAAGAAATAGAACCTGTTGTGGTGACAATAGATGAGGAAGAGAAAATGGGAATAAAGGATGACGAGGAGAATCTAGCCGTAATGGCACTCAGTCGAGGAAAGTTCTCTCCGTCCAGCGTCGCCCCTATTCCCAGGGAGACATTCAGGGCTAGGATTGCCGAAAGCTTATCACCCCCAGAAACAGAGAGATTGATTGACCTGTTAGAAGAATTTCATTCATGCTTCGCGCTGGCCGATAGTGAGCTGGGAGTTTGTCGTGTGGCCAAGCATCGAATCGACACGGGTAACACACCACCAGTTCACCAACCTCCGTACAAAAGCGCATGGAAAGAACGAGCCATTGTACAGCGACAGGTCGACGAGATGCTGGAAAAAGGTGTCATTGAGCCTTCCACCAGCCCTTGGGCATCGCCAGTTGTCTTGGTGAAAAAGAAAGATGGAAATTGGAGATTCTGCGTGGACTATCGGAAGCTAAACGTCGTCTCTGTGCAAGATGTTTACCCACTACCGCGGATTGAGGAAACCCTAGCCAGGATGGGGAACGCCTGCATTTTTTCGACAATGGATTTAGAAAGCGGATACTGGCAAGTGCCTATGGACGAAGCTGATAAAGCCAAAACAGCATTTATCACGCCCGACGGGCTCTACCAATTTTTGGTAATGCCGTTTGGATTAGCTTCCGCTCCCGGAACATTCCAACGGATGATGGACCTGGTACTAGCCGGGCTCCGATGGACGATCTGCCTCGTCTACCTAGACGATATCATCATCTACGCGGGGGATACCAGGGAACATCTAATACGACTCCGGCAGGTACTGAGTGCCTTACACAAAGCTGGATTAAAGATCAAACTAGTAAAGTGCCAATTTGCAGCCCGGGAAGTAAAAACCTTAGGGCACGTAATCAGCGGGGAAGGCATACGCCCAGACCCAGAAAAACTAAAGGCAATTGAAAAATTTCCGTCTCCGTGTTCCTTTCATAAACCCGCTGACCGACTAAAATGTGTTAGGAGCTTTATCGGACTCTGTTCGTACTACAGGCGATTCATTGCGCAGTTTGCGCACACTGCTAATCCCCTAACAGACATGTTTAAAAAAGGGGCATGCTTTATATGGCAAGAACCTCAAGAAGAAAGCTTTAATTTATTAAAACAAGCGCTGATCAGAGCCGCTACGTTAGCCTATCCTGATTTTTCCAAACCTTTCGAGATCCATCCTGACGCGTGCGATTACAGTCTTGGAGCGGTGTTGTTACAACGCATCGACAACGTGGAGAGACCCCTCGCCTACGCGAGTCGCCTCTTGACAAAAGGCGAGAACAATTATTTCATCACGGAAAAAGAATGCCTCGCGATGGTCTGGGCGGTGAAGAAATTTAGAAGCTACATTTGGGGAATTGAGACCGTGGTTGTGACTGACCATCACGCGCTTTGTTGGCTGTTAAGTAAAAAGGATCTGGCCGGACGTTTGGCTCGTTGGAGCCTGCAATTACAAGAATTTTTACTAAGGATTGTACACCGTAACGGTAGACTGCATACGGATGCGGACACGTTATCGCGTTATCCAGTCAACATTGTCACAGAAACAGATGTGTCACTAACCTGCATAGTGGCAGCCTTAAGTATCGATCATGACAATAAAGAGAAATTACAACGCGCCCAGCAAGAGGAATGGGATCAAGTGTTTGCTGCAATCAAACGAGGAAAACTCCGAGGGCAGTATCGGATTCAAGATGGCCTGTTATTCCGCGAGAAGATCCTCGATGATGGACGACTCCTAAAACTGTGTGTACCCCAAACATTCATAGAAGAGGTTATGCGCGCTTGCCATCATGACATCACGGCTGGGCACCTCGGATTGAGACGCACTCTAGCGAAAGTGCGAGCTCGTTACTATTGGTGGAAAATGGACGAAGACGTTAGTAGATTCGTTCGCAGTTGTCGAGAATGCCAATCACGTAAGTCAGTGTACCAGCGGCCAGCCGGGTACATGGAAGTAATAAAAACAGAACGTCCGTTTGAAAGATTGCGAATAGATATCCTGGGACCGTTCCCACTATCAAAAATGGGGAACAAACACATCGTCGTGGCAGTAGATTATGTTACGAAATGGGCAGAAACTAGAGCGCTTCCGACTGCCGACGCCAAAGAAGTGGCCGATTTCCTGGTAAAAAGTGTGTTGTTACGTCATGGCGCCCCGCGCCAGCTAACTACGGATAGAGGCCGCTGTTTCATCGCAGAACTCACCCAACATGTGGTGAAGGCCATGGAGACTAACCACCGTATGACAACGGCCTATCGTCCGCAAGCGAACGGCTTGGTGGAACGGCTGAATCACACGCTGTCTGACATGCTTTCAATGTATGTCAGCTCAGATCATCGGGACTGGGATGAGTCACTACCCTACGTGACGTTCGCGTACAATACCAGCCGTCAAGAGACCACCGGAAAGACGCCATTTTACTTGGTGTATGGGAGAGAAGCCGTTCTCCCCATCGACGCTATGGTGGGCGCGGATCCCAACCCTGCGTCGCCAAAGGACAGGGATCCGACGGAATGGGCAATCGAACGCCTCCAACAGGCCCGATTGTTAGTACAGGAGCGCGCAGCCCTTATACACCGTGACCAAAAGGAACAATATGACAAAAGAAGGAGAGAAGCACCCACTTACCTGCCTGGAGACGAAGTTCTGGTGTACAAACCTATTCGAAAGGTAGGAAGGTCGGAAAAACTTTTGCATCGATGGTATGGTCCATATAAAGTGGTACGCCAGACCACCCCAAGCAACTACGAAATACGCCTAGGCCGCTCGCCCAAAACAGAGATAGTACATGTCGAGCGTATGAAATCATTCATTGATGTCGTTGGAACTCCGCCATCGCTCCCCAAGCCGGACAGCAAGGATGTATCCCCGGAAACGTCACAATCTAACTTACACGAGGCGTCGCCAACTGCCGCCCCAGAAGGGTCAGCGACCCCGGAAACTGACGATGGTCAACGGAATCAGGAAAGTGATGCATGCGTGGGGACCCCGCCTGCAGAGGAGACGGTACCGGAACCAGGAATACCAACAGCAACCCCGGATGGGACTGGTTTAAGACGATCGGCTCGAGGAAGGATACCGAGGAAGCAATTCATACTAGCACTACCATTTTTCCTTTTGTTTTTGACACTAAACGCACCGTTGAAAATATCGGCAAAAGAGATCGTGGCCTACCAAGGAGTAATCTTCAAACCCGAAAAAGATGTAGCCTTCTCAGACTCAGAATGGATAGTTGTCTCCGACTTCACCTTCGACACTCTAGAAAAAGTCATTAAACAATTACAGTTTATATTAGAAGTGCGAATGGGTACATTGATTTACCGGAACGACGCCTTGGAAGACAAATTCAAAGAACGTTTTCGGCGGCAGCTGAATGTTCGCACACAGGTAGAAATAGCAAAACTGCGTGAAAGCCATCTACGACTTAATGAGTTGAAGGAGGCCGTTGGAATAAATGATCCAAGAAGGAAGAGAGCGATAGCTGATGGCGGAGGAAAGATCCTAAACTGGCTGTTTGGAGTAGCCACGCAGGAAGACCTAGAACATGTGAACGAGAGAATAAACAAATTATCCACAGAAACCACGTCAATTGTGCACGCCATGGAGGTTCACGCATCTCTAATTAATGAAACCTTGTGGGAAACTCAGGCTGCAGCAAAAGCCATCGGAGAGTTACGGGTCGCCTTTAACCACGTCGAAGCCGAAGCATGGAAGGTCAGCCAACAAGTTGGAAGTTTTCAGCAAGAGATGGAGCGGCAAGCGTCAGCCACCGAGAAAATCGATAATGTCTTTCGACACGTTCAGAAATCCCTCGCTTGGATAGACGAATCGGTGACCAATTTCGCCGTTGGACTAGCGACAATGGCGACAGAAAGGCTACCAGCTACGCTTTTTCCGCCTAAGCAAGTAGAGTTAGTGTTAAAAGAAGTGAAAAACACCTTGCCAACGGGTTGGACGCTGAGTCCTTCAATCCAAATGGGTGATGTTTGGAAATTCTATAAAGAAGCCACAGTTTTAGTAGCCGCGGTAGATGACTTTTTAAGGATCTTTATTCACTTACCTGTGTTTGAATTTCCATTTAGCTTTACGCTTTACGAAGTGGTTAGTCTGCCGCGCCCGGTGAATGATGCGACACAAGGTGCCCAATTTCATCCTTTACCACCGTATCTGGCTGTGGCAACCGACCAGCAAACATTTGTGGAACTATCAGCAAAGGACGCGTCTCGTTGCTTAACATCGCCCACGGCAATTTGTCCAATAAGTAGAGCCATCAACAAAAAACACCGCGAGCCGGGATGTGCCATGGCCCTATTTTTAAAAGATGAAGAATTAAGTCATAAGAATTGTGCAACCAAATTGTCAAAATGGGATGGACAACAGACGGCGTATTTGGGAAACCGTCGCTGGGGTTTTTCTGCCGTCAAGGATACTACAATTACGATATCCTGTCCAAGTAATCGACGAACGTCAAATACGATAATCAAACGAGAGTCGTTCGACATATTCGAAGTGCCCATGTCCTGTTCGGCATATACAGATGACTGGATCTTCCAAGCCAGCCTCAAGAAAAATATCCGCCATTCTTCAAGCAATAGAACGCTCCCTTCTTTAGCCGAATTAGAGGAAGAAGGACAAGTGTGGCAAGAGGACAAGGCACCTGATATCACAAACCTACGGCCTCGTTATATCACGGACTGGAACAATGGCACGTTGTTATCTCGCCGCACGATGACGCAAGCACGGATTTCCCTGATGGCACAACACTTACGCTCATTGGAAGAAGAGGAGCAAGAGAGAAAAGGCGTTGATCATCTAGGGACAATTCGTTACCCCTACGAATGGGTCGCCGTACTGCTGGCTGTATGTACCGGCCTATCATTATTCGCGTTCTTCTCTCGCCGCTATGCCCTTTTCACGCTCGGAAATCTATCCAACCGAGTGGCTGAATTGGAACGCCGCCTTGCGACACATGAAGCGTTGATAGAGGAGGAAGTGTAATTCTACCTGCATTGGAGTAATTTTATGTGTGTTTGTAGTCCCACAGTAGTCTGATTTTTTTTTTTACTTACTCTTTTTGGTGTTCACATTACTTTGTAGTAATTGATGGTTCCTTTCACTCCATTTATTTGTTAAACTCACACAAACATCGGCACTAGAACGGCACTTTAGAAAAGCAGCGGGCACGGTGTCTTGTACGATCGAGAGTTAAGAACAGACTGAATAGCGTGGGTGGAAAAGGACGCTAACTCGCCCACGCCATCTCTTGGCTGGCCGATGAGTATTTGTACCGCGAGCGCTAGATGGCGCGGCAGCTGCCCAAACTTTTGTTCGTAGAAAATGCTTTTATTTACTTTATCCCCTTTTATAAGTAAAGTCCATGTCGTGTAATCCTTCTCTTCCCCGTAATCTGAAAAAAAAAAAAAAAAAAAAAAAAAAAAAAATTACATTTCAGAATTCGACACAAACGCGATCGGGACGAGTCGCGACTTAAGGAGGGCGATGTTACGTTGGCAATATCCGATTCGCCACTGCAGTAGCGACAACAGCGCTAGGACGGAAATCCCGCCCCAATTATGGCCGTCCATTGGAGCACCACCCTCGTCGCCGGAAATAAAAAGGGCGATATTGCACTTCTGTGTGGCTTTTTGATTAATTGGTTAGGGCAATTAGTTTGCAGTTGTGTTATTAATCCTTTTGGTGAAATACACATTATCTTTTAATCTGAAGCACGACGTCTCTATCTTGGTACAAGATCCGTCCGTGACAATATTGTTGGTGAAAAGTCCCAGGAAACGGGATTCAAAGGCTTTTGTAAGACATGAGTTCCAAAACAAAAATTGGTTCAAACATGATGTTAAGTATATTATTCAAACAATAAAATGGTATTTCATTTTAGGTTTCAGCAGGGCATTCAGAAGGGCTGTTACTTCGGCGACGACTGTTCTTAAGACTCGACGGTGACTAGCCGATTCCCTATGCCAAATTTCATGGTACAGGATTGCAGGATTTTCTTCGCACTCTCCCAAATGCGGTCTATGTGGGTGAGAAAAATGTCATTCGATTTTGTAACAAACAACCTGTATTTTTCCGTATAGTTTGGTCATTTCCTACAAGGCCTGGCGAAGTTTTTGCCGGCTGTGACCAAGTTGGTCCCATTATCGGTTGGTCTTTGGTAAAACAGAGAAGCAAAGGAGAAATTCTTGCATCCTGAATCCGTCGAGAAGTATGGCGTACCTTTCGCGATACTCAGTCCCGACTGTATGTGGTAATCTCTATACCATAGTGTATACAGTAACCTTAGTGTGCAGGTAACATATCGCTGAAACTATGAGTTCTATTTCAAACTATTTCAATATTTGGGGATGAACCTGCCAATTCAGTTGGTATTTTATTAGACACCAGGAACGACCCGTTAGCGGTGGAACGGACCACCTTAAGGATTTTTTGCCGCACAGTCATATGCAATAAAGGTGGGATAAAAAAACCATTGAAGATCAAACTATTTTCAGGTTCAGGATTTCATTAGACTAATAACGTAATGAATGTGTATGGCACAAGGGGCTATTTAAAAAATAACAAATGCAATTAAATAATTTGCGGTAACTCAAGCATGCACCTTCAACCATACTTGGTGGACATCTTGCAGCAAGTATTTTGCATATCCAGCCTGCAATCCGATAAGATAGATTCGTACAATGAATAGTACATATTCCTGGAACCCAGCTGACTTCCAATCGCCCTCCCAGCTCACTCCGAAGAATGAACCGACTGCGAAAGAAAATAATTTTGCTATCATTTTCTATTTTCTTGACTGTGTCTTTGTTACCAAGTGTGAGGATCGAACTCACGACCCCGTTCGGGGACCAGAACTTAAGTCTGGCGCCTTAACCACTCGGCCAACCTGGTGGTATATAACACTATTTCACTTAATTGGAGTCCCATCTTAAAATTCCAATCGTCCAATGAAACACTAAAAAAACGAACAGACTACAATAGAAGAGAAGATTGCTGTTGTTGCTGACTCTCGTGCAAAGTGGCAACAGAGAGAGATGAAAGGATGATGGATGAGGATGAATGAAATGATGGAGATATAAAAAAGGAATGCTTTATTGCTGGACTAGGAAATGAACATAAGTACAGCACGCTTGATTTAAAGAAAGAAAACGGAGGGGACAAAACTGAGTCTGAATTTGGACAAGGCTGGACAAACTGTATGGCAAAACGAGACAAATAACTTAAGCTACCGTCTGGGTTTGACAAAAGGAGACGGGGACAAAATGACTGTCTGGGTCGGCTAACAAAGTAATACTACCCCTTTCCATAGAAAGGAGTAAAGAGCTCAACGAAAATGGGAACTCAAATACTACGTAGGCCCGTGCCCCCTACAGCCCTGCCCGCGAGGGCAGCACCGTAGGTGACAGCTGTCATTTACCATTCTCGTGACTACAAACTAGTGGTTACCAGGCGTGTTGAACGAACTCACGTCTCTACAAAGACCAGAACTTAAGTCTGGCGCCATAGCCACTCGGCCAACCTGGTACACTAAAATATCAGTAACAGTAGACGTAATAGCTACTACAAAGAAATTTTCCTTCTTTCCAGTTGTACACAACCGTTAAACAATACATTTAAGATCAACGTGTGAAAATCCAACTTACGTATCTATGAAGAAACGAAAACTTAAGTCTGGTGCCTTAACATCTATACTAATCAATTAATATATCTTTAGCAATCAAATAATTGTGTAAAGTATTATCAGCACATGGTTGCGACAGATTTTAATAACAGAAATCGAATTTACCAGGATATAGATGCAATTTAGCGTTACTCATCTATTGTAGCAAACTTATGGTTACCAGGTATGAGGATCGAACTTACGTCCGTATACAGAGACAGAAAAAGTCTGGCGCCTTAAAAACACGGTGAACCTTGTGTTCACTAATACTATTTTACTTAATTGGAATCCTAGCTTAGAATTCCAATTGCCCACTGAGACATACAAAAAAATGAACAGACTAAGGTAGAACAGAAGATTGCTGTCATTTGCTATTTTCATGATTGTTTCTTACCTTTTTCAGATTGATTTATTCCTAAATCTACCAGGAAATAAAATTCATTTAACGATTTTTGGACGTGGCATGGTTCTATCTTCAGCCAATATAATCCTTGTGGTTAACGATGTTTCCTAGCTTATGGCCCCACCTCCAATGAATGGGCAGCGCAGTTAAAACGTTTTTTGAAAAAGTTTACCAACGGAAATCATTTGTCTTATAGAGCATGGTAAGTAACACAGCGCGAATGAATTAACACAAATAGTGTTTACTATGAGAATTTAGCGTTATATTATGATTATTCACATTATATTTTTACCAGCGAATGTCGGACGGATTCGTTCATCTAAAGATAAAAAACTAAGGGTAGCTATCATGTCCTGAAAGATCTGAAAACTTTCTCCACCTTACCGCTCAGTTTATTTTCTACGCAAACAACAGAAAACAAAAAGAAAAAAACTAATAAAATCAAAAACAAAAAAAAAATAATAAATGCGTATCAGTATAATTATATAGGGTAAAAGAGCGAATTGGGACAGCGTTTGGGTTAACACTCTTTCTTATGGGGAATGTGTGTAAAGCCGATCTGCTAATTTCGGACAAAAACCATTGGACATTTATGTTAATCTGATCAGTCTTATTTTTCAAAACTAATTTATTCGTTCGATTGAGTTTTGAATCGAATAGCTTAAGACACCGAAGAAGGTGCAATAAAAAATATAGCAAAATGTATGTTTCAATAACCAAAACAATGAGCTGTCAAAACGAAACATCAATTTTTCAGGTTTGGTAACTTGTGATCGAAACTCACCCCAAAAACATAAGGTATTGATTTTTAAGATCGTATTAAACACTTCGCTCTTTAAGTAGCCAACAGACCATAGGTTCGGTAAAAAACAAAAAAATAAATGTGATTGAAATTTTCGAGAAACCCGCATTAGGGACAGTAGACTAATTACAAAAAGACATGTTATGCTTATCAAATGCATTTTGTTAACCATTTTATTATTGATTACCATCCTAAAGGGTAATGGTTCTATGCTGTCAAGGAACTATTTTTAAATGTTTTTATCCTCATTTTTCCCTTTTTGGTGAGGTATTTCTAAATCACTACTGCAATATCAACAATATTAGGAACAATAGATTCAGTTAAGTTTTCTCTACATGGCTATTGAATATTTTTATGAAAATCATGTGAAAATATGCATCTAATCGGTGATTGCAGTTTTTTATTTTTTAAATAAGCTCCCGTGATGCTAATTTAGGACAGCATTCTACATACTAATGCACACTTTATGCTTTTAATTATTTTTCTTTCACCATAGCATAATCGTAAGATGTTGAATTGACAACCAAAAGGCTAACGGTTCTATACCCTATGGGTACTATACATATACTTCAATTTCCTTATTTTTGAATTTTTTCTTATTTGATGAGATATTTTGAAATCACTAAGAACACCTTAAACTAAAGCAATATCATCAATACTGGTATCAATAGATTGGTTTAAGTTACCTCTACATGGCTGTTGAATATTGTCGCGAGGGGGAAATTGTGACGTGTTTGTCATTTCTGAAAAGACTTGACAACCAACGATCAAATTGCGCACAATGCAGCTTCTCCTGAAAAGATGCTGCAACACGCAGATAATTTGATAAAAGATAGTTATCCCTAGAATTTATGTAACCCTAGAAATGGGGCGTATATTCTTCACGAGGGTATAAAAGCCCCTACATTTTTAGCTCTAAGATCAGTTCCTCTGAGTTCTGAGTTTTTCAAAGTTCTCTTCAAGTTCTCTTACAGTTCTCTTCTCATTCAAAGTAAAGTAAAGTGTAATTATTCCTCATTTCTGCTATGTCTTGTATTTCTTTTTAAAATTCAATACAATTCATTGAAAAAGTAAAGCCCAGTGTGACAATTGGTGGAGATGCAGCTCGTTACCCGTTATTAACGAATTAGTGTTGCTTTAAAGAATAGTCGATGCAGAAGAAGAATAGCTCACGTTTACCTAGTTGCCCCCGGGATCCAAGTAGACGATTGCACCCGCTTCATGACTTGCCCACCGCACTGTCTGGTAACGAGTTCACAGCAACTAACGAGGCACAAAATTCTGAAATTTCTACGTCAAGAGAAGATTTAGCGACGTCATCTACAGAGACGACTCGCCAGAGAGGGTTTGAAAATCTCGCAAGAGAGTTAGAATCAAGTTCTGACTCTGAAGAAGATTTAATAGAACCCACGCACCCGGTTGTTCCTACGATAGGACAACACATTTTTGGATCTCCAAGACAATTGCAAGAAACAGTCATGGCGGCTGTAAGAAAATTCATAAGTCCACCTATTTTTCGAGGTAGCCCAACGGAAGACGCTCGTCAATTGTTAGAGCGCTACGAGACTATCTCTACCCACAATGGTTGGGGTGACGCGGACAAACGTAATAATTTTTGCATGTACTTGGATGATGCTGCAAGAAAGTGGTTCTTGTGTGCAAGAGTGCCAAACGACTGGCAAGATGTGGCAGCACAGCCGGCTGCCGGAGAAAACCAAGCAAGACCTGCAGTTCCCGGTCTACGTTCGGTATTTTTGAAAGAATTTCAGCCCAATTCTTATGGTCTTTTCCAAGAAACTAGACTAAGAAGTAGAACTCAAGGAGTGGCTGAACCAACCACCAGATACTACTACGAAATTCTTAATCTATGCAGACTGGTCGACCCCAACATGTCGGAAGTCCACCGACTAGAGCATCTGTTTAGAGGCCTTCGACCAGCACTTTTTAGAAAAATCTATCCTCAGAAGCCACAAACGTGTGAAGAAATCTTAGAACTGGCAAAAGTCTATACGGAGACATCGATGATGTCAGAAGCCAGAAGATGGAAGGAAACCCGTGGCGGAACCACAAAAGTCGTTTGAACAAGTTCCAAACCTTTCGGTGGTCTATCCGGATCAACAAGCGGATCTTTTAAAAACAATGCGTGAAGTCATTCAAGAAACTTGTGAAAAATTGTTTAAGCAAGGTAGTCAAGAGCAGGCGAAACCAAAAGGGCCGTTCAGACCCAAAGGACGCACAGCAAGTGGTAAGCCACAGGGCTTTTACTGTAAAAAAGCAGGGCACATTGCCCTGCTGAATCTGCGCAGTATAGAGGCCCAGCAAAGGACGCTGGAGCAGGCACAACTTCAAAAGAAAATCCATCTGTAAACTCAGTGGTTCAAGAGTCGGTGATGCCAGAAAAAAACGAGGGTGGTTCAGAAGACTATATTCTAAATTTAAACCCTGCAAGATTGATTAAAGAAAAAGTGAAGTGCGGTAAAGAAACTGCAATGGTGTTGATTGATACAGGAGCTGCTGTTACAGTGATTTCCCCTGAATTGTTGAAAAAGACCGGATTCGTGGAAAAGCCCCGCAATGGCCCGAAGGTTCGTCTTGTAAACGGCCATACTCTGTCCCCACAGAGTACAGCTGACATTGTAGTAACCCACAAAGGGCAAAACTATCAAAGGAAACGCGATAGTCATGCCAATGTCAGGTTTTGAACTACTACTGGGAAATGATTTCCTACAGCAATTTCGAGCAATCCACATAGACTACGAATCACAAGAATTGTCGTTTACGACAGGGAAGTCACCACTTACAGAAATTTCGCTTATTCAAGAAGAAGAAATCAAGGATAGCCGGCTGGTCACAAGAGATCGTCAAGAGATACCAGCCTACTCAATCAAGCAAATTTCAACAACAGTTTCCAGCAAGATGGAAGGTTCCTGCATTGTGACACCCTCAGAGTCATTGCTAGCGACAAGTAGCCTATCAACTGGTCATGCACTAGTACAAAAAGATTTAGAAAAAATCCCTGCTGCTAATTTGTCACCGAAAACAATCTGGCTAGAAAAAGGAGTGACCTTAGGGACGTTAGAAGAACACCCTGAGGCAAAAGAGGTAGAAACAAGCCAAGCAGTCTTAGCAATGGACACCTCATTCGAGGAACAAGATTTGAATCAAGATGAAAAGCAATTGTTAGAACACCTAGAAGAAAGAATTGGAACGGGTCTAACAAAGGAAGAGAAAGCAGAAACGCAAAGAATTCTCAAAGAATTTATCCATTGCTTTGCTCTAAATGAAGATGATTTGGGATACTGTGCAGTAGTCAAAGAAACATGACATCAATACTGGAACAGCTTCCCCAATTCATCAACTCCCTTACAAAAGTGCTTGGAAGGAAAGAGCTGTAATTCAAAATCAAGTAGAAGGAATGTTACGTCGAGGAGTAATTGAACCGTCTGACAGTCCTTGGTCTTCCCCAGTGGTTCTGGTGAAGAAGAAAGACGGCACTTGGCGTTTCTGTGTGGATTATCGCAAGCTCAATGCGGCAACAGTTAAAGATTCCTACCCCATACCACGCATAGCCGATACACTAAGTCGGTTAGAAGGGGCTACATTTTTTTCAAGCATGGATTTGCAAGCTGGATACCATCAAGTTCCAGTGGTTAGCAGTGATAGACCGAAGACAGCCTTTATCACTGCAGATGGATTGTATCAGTTTCGCACTATTCCGTTTGGTCTAACTAATGCCCCAGGCACTTTTCAGAGAGCCATGGACATTATTTTGGCTGGACTTCGCTGGACAACATGCCTGGTATACCTGGATGACGTCATAATTTACTCAGCAACATTCCAACAACACTTGGAACGCCTCCGCTTAGTGCTGAGTTGCCTTGTGAAAGCTGGTTTGAAACTAAAGTGGTCAAAATGCTCATTCTTGGAGCACACTCTAAAAGTGTTGGGACATCTGATTTCAAAAGACGGTGTAGCACCAGATCCTGAAAAGCTCGAAGCAGTCTCGAACTTCCCATCACCAAGTGAAGGCCATTCTACAGCAAACAAAGTGAAACGAGTACAAAGTTTTTTGGGCCTATGTTCGTACTATCGACGTCACATCCAAGGTTTCACTTCAATCGCTCGCCCACTCACGTCACTCACGAAGAAAGAAATTCCGTTTGTGTTGGGAGAAGATCAGGCTAACAGTTTCAATGCCCTGAAAAAAGAGCTCACCTCATCTCCAGTTTTGGCCCATCCCAACTACGACTTGCCGATGGAAATTTTCCCTGACGCCTGCGGATACGGGATTGGAGGTGTACTGGCCCAGCGCATAGAAGAAGCGGAATGTCCCATTGCATACGCCAGCCGTTTACTAACTAAATCGGAAGTGAACTATTCGATAACTGAAAAAGAGTGTCTTGCATTTGTGTGGTGTCTCTCCAAGTTCAGATGTTTTGTGTGGGGCTGCAAAGTGAATTCGTCACGGATCATCAAGCTCTATGTTAGTTGATGAGCAAAAAAGACCTAGCAGGTCGTTTAGCACGTTGGAGCTTATCGCTACAAGAATACGATATCACGATTGTATATCGCAGTGGAAAAACACATGACAACGCAGATTGTCTTTCAAGAAATCCATTACCAAAAACGGAGGAGCAAGAAGACGACCGCTGTGTCGTCATAGGGGCACTAACTGATGACTCAACACTCTCCGAAGAAGAAAATGAGTCCCTAGCAGACAAGCAAAAAGTCTGCAGTAATTGGAATCAGCTAATTCAAAAAATCCAAAGTAGAAAAGCAAAAGTGAAAAATTTCGTGATGAATAACGGAAAACTCTACAAAGAAACTATAAAGAATGGAAAAAGTTACAGAAGATTGTGCGTACCTGTTGACTATCGTGAAAGAATCCTATACGCCTACCATAACGACATCGTCTCCGGTCACCTTGGAATCAGTCGCACTCAACAAAAAATTTGTGATCGTTACTACTGGCCGAAAATGACACTGGACATAGTTCGTCATGTGCAGACTTGCGTACACTGTCAGAGCTGAAAAGGAGTTCCAGATAAGCCTCCAGGACTTCTACAATGCATCAAAGTGGAAAGACCGTTTCAAAGAGTAGGAATGGATCTTCTAGGGCCATTTCCACTCTCCACAAAAGGAAACAGGATGATTATAGTGGCAGTGGACTACCTAACCAAATGGGTAGAGTTAAAAGCTATGCCCACTGGAAAGGCAGATGACGTTGCAGAGTTCTTCGTCCAACAAATCTTTCTACGCCATGGGGCTCCAGAACAAATCATCACGGATCGGGGAAAGTGCTTCATCGCTAATCTAACTCAAGCAGTCGTCAAGAAACTCCTGACTAACCACAAGACGACTTCCAGTTATCACCCCCAGGCAAATGGAGCAGTGGAAAGGATGAACCATACATTGGCAGCAATGCTCTCAATGTACGTCAGCAGTAATCAACGAGATTGGGATGAGACACTGCAGTATGTTTGCTTTGCATACAACACAGCTAGACAAGAGTCTACTGGATACTCACCATTCTTCCTCCTCTACGGACGTGAACCCAGACTTCCTATCGACTTGGAATGGGAAGCAGATCCAAACCCGTTGCTGGAGGAAGAGGAAGCAACAATGGGATACGCAGATCGCCTAATAACTGACTTATCAGCAGCTAGAGAAAAAGTGAAAATTAGAATGCAGCGTGTACAGCAAATGCAAAAAGAAACTTACGATGCACGCCGGAATTGTCATTCAAGGAAGGAGATTTAGTGTTGGTCTACAAGCCTGTGCGTCAAGTGGGAAAATCAGAAAAACTTCTTCATCGTTGGCTAGGACCATTCAAAGTGTTAAGACAAACCACACCAGTGAACTATGAAGTGATATCGGCAACTGGCCGAGGTAAAACGGATATCGTCCACGTGGTGCGTATGAAGTCATTCTATGAAGCTGTATCAAGCCCTAGTATCACTGAAGAAGCCACAGAAAAAGAAGATGAAAATCAGCAAAAAGAGGGGACACAAGAAATACCGGCTTTAAGTGATCCACAACCTCCAAGGCTGATCCAGAAGAAACCCTAGTTGAGCAGAGCAGTGAATCACCAGACATCGAGGAAAACGACGTGGTCACGCCCACTCCGGAAGTAATCACGCCAACTTCAACTGGAAGACCCACTCGTAGCAGAAGACCTCCAGCCAGATATCTAACTCTATTAGTGCCGTTCCTAATTTTTCTGATTGGGCCGCTGTCAAGCAACTCACTCATCCTGAGAGAAAACGCTATCTTCAAGCAACAAAGCGATGTCGCGTTCAGTGAATCATCGTGGACCATCGTAACAGATCTTGACTTGGGAGTAGCTGATACAGCAACTGCATACCTAAAGCAAAAGATACTTCAACAACAGGAAGTGGCAGAAAAATGGAAGAATACAGGTTTACGATCACAGCAGATAGCAGCCAGAAAAATCACCAGCAGAACGCAGACAATCCTGAAAGAAATGGAAATTGTAGCAGACCGATTGGCAAACATCAAAAAGCTTTAAATCCTAACCAAAGAAACCGTCGAAGTCTTGTTGACGGTGGAGGATCAATCCTGAAATGGCTGTTTGTAGTATCTACACAAAATGATTTAGAAGAATTAAACAGTCAAATACAACTTGTTTCTCGAGATCAAAGAGAAGTAATCCACATCATTGATAAACAAGCAACAATAGTGAACGAATCACTTTGGGAGTCCAGAACAAACGCAAAACTCATCAGAGAGCTGCAAGGCCAGTATTCTATACTAAACAATGCCATAACACACCTCATGGAGACGGAGGGGAACATAGGACGACTAATACTAAATCACTTCGAGTATTACGTCCACCTGGACGAAACACTTGAAGCCATGAATCAAATCTTGCTGTGGCTACAACAATTTGCCGATAGTCTCGATGTCGGTTTCAGTCTGTTAGCCAACGGGCATTTGGCGCCACAAATTGTCTCTCCAGCAAGATTTAATAAAGTTATTAGAACGATAAACGAGCAATTACCAAGAGGATGGTTTATTTCCAGCGATGAGCTTTGGGTCGCCTACCGAGAATCAACGATAACCGTGGCGGCAATGGAAAACTCGTTTCGTCTCTTCATACATGTTCCTATCTTCGATCACGCTCAGCAGTACAAGCTCTTCGAAATTATCAACCTCCCGGCAGCTACAGACAATGGAACGCATGGTGTCTTGTTTGGAAATCTACCAGAATACCTTGCTGTATCTGCTGATCTCGAAACGTATCTAGAATTGTCCAAAGAAGGTGTTAAAGATTGCAGCAAAATAGGAAGACCACTGTGTAAATTCCATACCGGCATCAGCAAGAGAACAGCCCGAAAGTCCTGCGCAATGGCTGTCTTTTTAAACGATTCGGCACGAATCAACACACAATGTAAAAAGAAGTTCACAGACTGGCGTGGACCTGAAGTAGTTTACATGGAATCCAATCAATGGGTCTACTCAGCCACAAAATCGCACGAGATTATATTCTCGTGTCCAGCAGGCGGAGAGCAGCCACCTTTGAGAACAACAACGTTACCAGCTGTAGGAATGTTCGAAATACCTTTGGGATGCACCGCTCGAACAGAAGAATGGGTATTCCCAGCCAGCATGGAAGAAAGCGTAACGGCGCCAAAACTACAAACAGTTGTTCTACCATCAGTAAAAATCTTTGCACAAGATGTCCAAGAAGCTGATGGCAAAAAGCACACTTTCGTCGAGCTTCCGAGAGAAAATAGTTCGTCTGTAGACATCATTAGTCAGCTGCTCCATCGCAACGCACAAGCAACGTTGTCATCCGAAATGACTGGAGAACAAATCCATAACTTAATCGTGGAAAAAGAAAAACAAAAAGAGTTTTACCTTAATCGTTATCCTTACGAGTTAGTGGCTTTCAACATCCTCTTAGTGTGCGGAATAGTGTTCCTAGTGATTAAATACTACACACTTCATAAGCGTCTTTTGCTTGCGTCTCGTTGCTCATGAGAGGTGCGACAACGCTCCACCCGGAGACAGCGGGAGAGATGTAATAGAAACTGAAAATCTTTAGAATGAAAAATTATTAGTGATGTTAGTGAAAAAGAACAACTGCTGTGTGAAAGAAGTGAAAAAGTGTATTGAAGTCGGAAGCAGAAAATGTACAAATTACTCTTCACGATCGTTGAAAAAATCTAAAAGATAAGAAAGGCCGCGAGTAAGGGCTTGTAGTAACGTTAACGTGTCGTAATCTTCAGCTTCCTGTTCCTCAGCCTGAGCGTTTAAAACGTCAAGCCGAACAAGCCGAGCATCTTCCCTGGCTTGCATCTCTGCTTGTGTGACTTCTCTGTAGAAGTCAGAGCGGCGAGAGGTAGGATGATAAATATCCTGGTCGGACTGAAACCACCACAGGAGACGTGTATGAAAATGCATAAAATAATCTCTATATCCGGCATAACCAGGATATGTGCTAAAAAAGAGGAAAAGAACATTAGTGTAGAACTAAAAAACCAAGTAAAGAAGACTACTTACCTGTAATAGAAGTCATCCACCCAAGGCGCACTGATGGAGATTGAATAATCTAAACGCGCACCGGAATGATGTGCTCGCGCCAAAATCTCTAAAAAGTGGGCTCGATCCGCTTGTGTCAAACGACTAAAACGGCTTCTACCAGTAGAAAAAGTTTCCTCAACAAAACACACCAACGCATATTCAATACGACGCAGATTTTCAAGAACAGACTGAAGAGTAAACATTTTCGTATCTAAGCAAGAAATGAACTAAAAGAAAAAGGCAGCAGTTGAATTTCTTATGCATCATAACGTTGTTTATCTTTTTTTTTTGAATTGCTAATTTAATCGTCTTCCTTACGCTAGTATTGCTTCCATAGTTCTAGCAAATTCCTTTTTGATAAAAGCACATTGACCACGCTTCATCGTATGGCTGACTGCTACTGTAGTTACCCCTTTAGCTCTCTAAAGCGACCGCGCTTTATCGTATGTTTGATTTCTACTGTAGTAGCTCTTTTACCTCTCTAAAGCGACCGCGCTTTATCGTACGTTTGTCTTTTACTATAGTTGTTCCTCTACTTCTCTAAAGCGACCTTGCGCTATCGTACGCTTTCTCATTACTATAGTTATTCATTCCCTACTAGCTTTTGATGTTTTTTGAAAATCACGGGTTTTTTCCCCAATATTTGATTATGCCCTTGATTTCCTTTTAATGAATGTTAGTACAGTCGGGTCGCCTGTCTTGAAGAAGGGGGACCTGTCGCGAGGGGAAAATAGTGACGTGGTTGTCATTTCTGAAAAGACGTAACAACCAACGATCAAATTACGCACAATGCAACTTCTCCTGAAAAGATATAGAGATGGGGCGTATATTGTTCACGAGGGTATAAAAGCCCCTACATTTTTAGCTCTAAGATCAGTTCCTCAGAGTTCTGATAGTTCTTCAAAGTTCTCTTCAAGTTCTCTTACAGTTCTCTTCTCATTCAAAGTAAAGTAAAGTGTAGTTATTCCTCATTTCTGCTATGTCTTGTATTTCTTATTAAAATTCAATACAATTCATTGAAAAAGTAAAGCCCAGTGTGACAATATTTTATGAAAATCACGTGAAAATATTTATCTAATGGGAGATTGTAATTCTTATTTTTTCTACACAAGCTTCCGTGACGCTAATTTGGGACAGCAAACTACATACAACAAGACATGTTATGCTTTTTAACAATATTTTCTCAACCATGGCATAGTTGTAGGACGTACGATTGCCACCGTAAACGATAATGGTTCTATACTGTCAAGGCGCTATTTTCAAGTTTCGTTTTCCTCACTCCCTCATTTTTCCCTTTTTTGTGAGATATTTGTAAATCATTATAGATACCTTACACTACTACATTATCAATAATATTAGGATCAATAGATTCGTTTAAGTTTTCTCTACATGGCTATTGAATGTTTTATGAAAATCATACGAAAATATGCATCTATTCCGTAATTGCAGCTATTTAAGCTGACCATCGCAATGCTGCCTGTCGAATCCTCATCAAATAACGAAATTTGTTACTTATTTTTAATTTTGTAACAGTAATTTTTTTTTCTGACCATTGTTGTGTAATAGGGGTATAGCTCAGTGGTAGAGCATTCGATTGCAGATCGAAATGTCCCCAGTTCAAACATGGGTGCCCACTTGAAACATAAGAGACATTGGTATCATTTCATTGATTGAGATTTGAAAGGGCATGCAATTATTCCGAGATATTTGTATATAAATTAGTTAAATAATCATCCTAAGCGAAGTCAATTGAAAATGCGCACGCTGAAGGAGAATTATTTACTTTAAATGAGAAACGATTTCCTTGTTTAAAAAGAAATTCAATTACTGTCGTGTGGATGTTGTTTATTTTAATTTACAAGACTTAGCATCAAATCAGATTAACTTGCCACTTTGGAACAAATACTCTCTATTCTAATACTGTATACTAAAGCGAAAGAGAAAGATGACTGAATAATTAAAGCGTACAGGAAACTCCAATGCCATAAAAGATAAGTTAACCTGACCATCGCAATGGTACCTGTCGGATATTCATCAAATAAAGAAACATTCTATTTTCTAACAGGAATCTATTTTTTCTGACTGTTCATTGTTTCATTATGGGGGTATAGCTCAGTGGTAGAGCATACGACTGCAGATCGTAGGGTCCCCAGTTCAAACCTCGGTGCCCCCTTGAAACTTAAGAGGCATTGGTATCATTTATTAGATTGAGTTTAGAAAGGGCATGCAATTATTTCGAGATATTTGGATATAAATTAGTTAAATAATCATCCTAAGCTAAATCAATTGAAAATGCGCACACTGAAGGAGAAAGACGATTTCCTTGTTTAATAAGATATTCGATTACTGTCGTATCCATGTAGTTTGTTTTAATTTACATGACCAAGCATCAAATCAGATTAACTTTCCATCTTATAACAAAACTCTTTATTGTAATCTAGGAAATGTCATCCAATCATGCAGAAGATGGCTTCATACTACCAGCCAACGACCTCACTCCCACGTAGCCCTGTCTTAGTTGTGTATCCAGAAAAAGGCAGAGATCCCCTTCTCGTGTCGGTAGGACAAGAGCCTATGAAGTCGGACAACAAATTCATTCAGACGTATGTGGCCCTATGCACGTACAGACAAGAAGTGGTTTGCGTTTCTTTAAAATTTTCAGTGATGAATTCAGTGGATGGATTCAGTATCGCGATTTTTTTCGAAAATTCGGTACCACGATACCGATACTTCTTCAAAGTATCGCTTCCCATCCTAGTTGAAGGTTAAATATTTGTTGCATCGGAAACTAAATATATTGTTGGTGAAAAGTCCCAGGAAACGGGATTCGAAGGCTTTTGTAAGAGATGAGTTCCAAAACAAAGATTGGTTCAAACATGATGTTAAGTATATTATTCAAACAATAAAATGGTATTTCATTTTAGGTTTCAGCAGGGCATTCAGAAGGGCTGTTACTTCGGCGACGACTGTTCTTAAGACTCGACGGTGACTAGCCGATTCCCTATGCCAAATTTCATGGTACAGGATTGCAGGATTTTCTTCGCACTCTCCCAAATGCGGTCTATGTGGGTGAGAAAAATGTCATTCGATTTTGTAACAAACAACCTGTATTTTTCCGTATAGTTTGGTCATTTCCTACAAGGCCTGGCGAAGTTTTTGCCGGCTGTGACCAAGTTGGTCCCATTATCGGTTGGTCTTTGGTAAAACAGAGAAGCAAAGGAGAAATTCTTGCATCCTGAATCCGTCGAGAAGTATGGCGTACCTTTCGCGATACTCAGTCCCGACTGTATGTGGTAATCTCTATATCATAGTGTATACAGTAACCTTAGTGTGCAGGTAACATATCGCTGAAACTATGAGTTCTATTTCAAACTATTTCAATATTTGGGGATGAACCTGCCAATTCAGTTGGTATTTTATTAGACACCAGGAACGACCCGTTAGCGGTGGAACGGACCACCTTAAGGATTTTTTGCCGCACAGTCATATGCAATAAAGGTGGGATAAAAAAACCATTGAAGATCAAACTATTTTCAGGTTCAGGATTTCATTAGACTAATAACGTAATGAATGTGTATGGCACAAGGGGCTATTTAAAAAATAACAAATGCAATTAAATAATTTGCGGTAACTCAAGCATGCACCTTCAACCATACTTGGTGGACATCTTGCAGCAAGTATTTTGCATATCCAGCCTGCAATCCGATAAGATAGATTCGTACAATGAATAGTACATATTCCTGGAACCCAGCTGACTTCCAATCGCCCTCCCAGCTCACTCCGAAGAATGAACCGACTGCGAAAGAAAATAATTTTGCTATCATTTTCTATTTTCTTGACTGTGTCTTTGTTACCAAGTGTGATGATCGAACTCACGTCTCTATACAGAGACCAGAACTTAAGTCTGGCGCCTTAACCACTCGGCCAACCTGGTGGTATATAACACTATTTCACTTAATTGGAGTCCCATCTTAAAATTCCAATCGTCCAATGAAACACTAAAAAAAACGAACAGACTACGATAGAAGAGAAGTTTGCTGTTGTTGCTGACTCTCGTGCAAAGTAGCAACAGAGAGAGATGAAAGGATGATGGATGAGGATGAATGAAATGACGGAGATATAAAAAAGGAATGCTTTATTGCTGGACTAGGAAATGAACATAAATACCGCACGCTTGATTTAAAGAAAGAAAACGGAGGGGACAAAACTCAGTCTGAATTTGGACAAGGCTGGACAAACTGTCTGGCAAAACGAGACAAATAACTTAGACTACCGTCTGGGTTTGACAAAAGGAGACGGAGACAAAATGACTGTCTGGGTCGGCTAACAAAGTAATACTACCCCTTTCCATAGAAAAGGGTAAAGAGCTCAACTAAAATGGGCACTCAAATACTACGTAGGCCCGTGCCCCCTACAGCCCTGCCCGCGAGGGCAGCACCGTAGGTGACAGCTGTCATTTACCATTCTCGTGACTACAAACTAGTGGTTACCAGGCGTGTTGAACGAACTCACGGCTCTATACAAAGACCAGAACTTAAGTCTGGCGCCATAACCACTCGGCCAACCTGGTACACTAAAATATCAGTAACAGTAGCAGTAATAGCTGCTACAAAGAAATTTTCCTTCTTTCCAGTTGTATACAACCGTTAAACAATACATTTAAGATCAACGTGTGAAAATCCAACTTACGTATCTATAAAGAAACGAAAACTTAAGTCTGGTGCCTTAACATCTAGACTAATCAATTAATATATCTTTAGCAATCAAATAATTGTGTAAAGTATTATCAGCACATGGTTGCGACAGATTTTTATAACAGAAATGGAATTTACCAGGATATAGATGCAATTTAGCGTTACTCGTCTATTGTAGCAAACTTATGGTTACCAGGTATGAGGATCGAACTTACGTCCGTATACAGAGACAGAAATTAAGTCTGGCGCCATAACAACACGGTGAACCTTGTGTTCACTAATACTATTTTACTTAATTGGAATCCTAGCTTAGAATTCCAATTGCCCACTGAGACACACAAAAAAATGAACAGACTAAGGTAGAACAGAAGATTGCTGTCATTTGCTATTTTCATGATTGTTTCTTACCTTTTTCAAATTGATTTATTCCTAAATCTACCAGGAAATAAAATTCATTTAACGATTTTTGGACGTGGCATGGTTCTATCTTCAGCCAATATAATCCTTGTGGTTAACGATGTTTCCTAGCTTATGGTCCCACCTCCAATGAATGGGTTGCGCAGTTAAAACGTTATTTGAAAAAGTTTACCAACGGAAATCATTTGTCTTATAGAGCATGGTAAGAAACACAGCGCGAATGAATTAATCAAAGAGTGTTCACTATGAGAATTTAGCGTTATATTATGATTACTCACATTATATTTTTACCAGCGAATGTCGGACGGATTCGTTCATCTAAAGATAAAAAACTAAGGGTAGCTATCATGTCCTGAAAGATCTGAAAACTTTCTCCACCTTACCGCTCAGCTTATTTTCTAGGCAAACAACAGAAAACAAAAAGAAAAAAACTAATAAAACCAAAAATCAAAAAAAAAATAATAAATGCGTATCAGTATAATTATATAGGGTAAAAGAGCGAATTGGGACAGCGTTTGGGTTAACACTCTTTCTTATGGAGAATGTGTGTAAAGCCGATCTGCTAATTTCGGACAAAAACCATTGGACATTTATGTTAATCTGATCAGTCTTATTTTTCAAAACTAATTTATTCGTTCGATTGAGTTTTGAATCGAATAGCTTAAGACACCGAAGAAGGTGCAATAAAAAATATAGCAAAATGTATGTTTCAATAACCAAAACAATGAACTGTCAAAACGAAACATCAATTTTTCAGGTTTGGTAACTTGTGATCGAAACTCACCCCAAAAACATAAAGTATTGATTTTTAAGATCGTATTAAACACTTCGCTCTTTAAGTAGCCAACAGACCATAGGTTCGGTAAAAAACAAAAAAATAAATGTGATTGAAATTTTCGAGAAACCCGCATTAGGGACAGTAGACTAATTACAAAAAGACATGTTATGCTTATCAAATGAATTTTGTTAACCATTTTATTATTGATTACCATCCTAAAGGGTAATGGTTCTATGCTGTCAAGGAACTATTTTAAAATGCTTTTATCCTCATTTTTCCCTTTTTGGTGAGGTATTTCTAAATCACTACTACAATATCAACAATATTAGGAACAATAGATTCAGTTAAGTTTTCTCTACATGGCTATTGAATATTTTTATGAAAATCATGTGAAAATATGCATCTAATCGGTGATTGCAGTTTTTTATTTTTTAAATAAGCTCCCGTGATGCTAATTTAGGACAGCATTCTACATACTGAAATGCACACTTTATGCTTTTAATTATTTTTCTTTCACCATAGCATAATCGTAAGATGTTGATTTGACAACCAAAAGGCTAACGGTTCTATACCGTATGGGTACTATACATATACTTCAATTTCCTTATTTTTGAATTTTTTCTTATTTGATGAGATATTTTGAAATCACTAAGAACACCTTAAAATAAAGCAATATCATCAATACTGGTATCAATAGATTGGTTTAAGTTACCTCTACATGGCTGTTGAATATTTTATGAAAATCACGTGAAAATATTTATCTAATGGGGATTGTAATTCTTTTTTTTTCTACACAAGCTTCCGTGACGCAAATTTGGGACAGCAAACTACATACAACAAGACATATTATGCTTTTTAACAATATTTTCTCAACCATGGCATAGTTGTAAGACGTACGATTGCCACCGTAAACGATTATGGTTCTATACTGTCAAGGCGCTATTTTCAAGTTTCGTTTTCCTCATTCCCTCATTTTTCCCTTTTTTATGAGATATTTGTAAATCATTATAGATACCTTACACTACTACATTATCAATAATATTAAGATCAATAGATTCGTTTAAGTTTTCTCTACATGGCTATTGAATGTTTTATGAAAATCATACGAAAATATGCATCTAGTCCGTAATTGCAAATTTTTATGTTTTTTACATAAGGTCTCAAGACGCCAATTTGGGACAGCAGACTACATACTATATGACATATTAGGCTTTTCAACTTTGTGTCGTTCGAGATGGCATACTCGAAAGAAATTGGATTGCCAAGCTATAGGAGAATGGTTCCATACTGTCTGGGCACTATAATTTCTTTTTCCAAATTTTTGAACTATCCCCTTTTTTATGAGATATTTTTAAATCGCTAAAGATACCTTAAACTAAAACAATATAAAAAATATTAGGACCAACAGATTCTTTGAAGTTTTCTCTATATGGCCGTTGAATATTTTGTGGAAATCATGTGACAATATTTATCTAATGGGGGATAGCAATTCTTATATTTCTTTACATTAGCTCCCATGACGCTAATTTGGGACAGCACGCCACGTACTAAATATTAAGTACTAAGTATTATATTTGATTGCTTCAATATGTAAGCGGTGGTATAGTCGTAGGACTTTGGATTGTCAACCCGAAGATTAATGGTTCAACTCAAATTGTAGAATATGAACAGATTGCTTTGCCTAACTGTTTCATTTTGTGAGATACTCTTACATATTCCATGACACAGAATGACAGACTTGTGTAAGCTTCCTCTACATGGATGTTGCATAACTTCCATGTATGCAATATTCATGCTAAGCGACAATATTCATGTAATCGGTAATGGCGAATTGTATCATTCATAAAAATTACGATGGCAGTGGCTCTGTCGTAAGATGTTGGAATGGGAACCAAAGGATTGAATAATTGATTCTTAATGCGGCAAATATTTATTATTTTCCATTATTGGTTTTTTAATCACACTTTGTGTGATATTATGGAATCGCAATGAATGTTTGTAGGAAAACCTCAGAAAAATAATAATATGAATTATAAAGAAACAGGCCTTATGGATCCACGAATCGCAAACACTACATTGGTTGCAATCATCCTTTGTACCTGTGCTTTTACATAGCATTCAGAGAACACGTAGCCACTTTGTTCAGTATCTTCGCCAAAGGCAAAAGAATCCTCTAATCGTGCCTCTAATCGTGCTCGAGACCTCGATGAGCGTCGTGATCCTTCAATAAAGACCTTGCCTGTTGTCTTTTTGTCCTTTTTTCCTTTTGCCTTCGGACTGTAAAACAGAAAAAATAATTATGAGCAATTAGGGAATTTAAGACATTAAACTGAACAAGTGCTATGATCATACAATGAAAACACACCATCTTTTGTCAAAGTGACATGAGAAGTAATTGCCTTAGATTGTAAGGACTCTCAATAAACTTTAAGCTCAATAATGTAAGGACCCCCATAAACGTTAAGTTCAATAAGTAGTTAGATGATGTGATTTATCGCTCTTTGTTGCTGCTACCCCCTCTGCCTTTCCCCATTGACTATTTTGTTTCTTGTTTCGTTTTCAAATTACCCTTTTGACGCATAATGGGGGGTCATCGACAGGGCATAAATCAGCTGACCTCGTTTCTCACGTAACACTCTGGTTCCGTTTCGATGACCCCACGCAACTTAGCGTTCCCACGCTGAGTTGGCGTCATCAAGCTAAAGCGTGGTATAAAAACCCTCGCCGGAGCTGTGCTTAAGGGTCAGTTCTAGCTTAGCCTCTCAACCGCATAGTTGTGTAGCCAAGTCTTTGTTTTACTTTGTGTAACTCCGAACTGTTGAAGATCCAATACACTAGTAACGAAGTGCCAATTTCCGTGTTTTCCACGTCGCTGCTACAAGTCCTCAGCCGAGACGCCGCTCACCGCCCCTTCCAACGCCACCTTCCACATCTAGCACCATGACTTCCGCGTAAGTACCCTCAACGCCTCTTATTCTTCTTAGCTTTCCTGATTAGTGTTCTTTTCATATCCGGGCAGCCGACGTGACTGGCTGCCGGATCCTAACCACCCTAACTATGCACCAAGTGACCAAATATTCAAGTGACCAGAATATTAGAGTTTAAGTTACTAACCTGACCATTGTCAGTATTGAGTGTTATTTGTGTGCTTTAATCCCCCAGTCGCGTCAGACGTGACTGGGACGCGATTATTGCATCTGGTGGCAGCGAAGTCGAACCGTGACCTCGCCGCTCGAGAACCGACGTGCCCGCTACCAACGAGCTGTCCTTCTGGAGCGTGTTGCCAACGTTACACATTGCACGTGACTTAAATGACGAAACGTGCTGTGGGTATCATACGCTATGCGTGAATGAACGAACAGGTCGTCAAATTTTAATAACCATCCCTCCCCATGCCCCCACTGCCGAAATCCAACAACACGCACCTGCGACGCATTGCGTAAGACCATTAAGCTACGGGCGACTCTCGGACCTCACGCCTACTACCGAAACTCCGTTTACTCCCGGACCTCACGCTGACTCCCGAAACTCACGCTGGCACCAGGACTCACGCTGACTTCCGAAACTCACGCTAACTCACGGAGACTCCCGAAGCCACATCTACTCACGCAGACTCATTCGACTCCCGCCGACTCCCGAAGCCACATTTACTCACGCAGACTCACTGTGACTCCCGCCGACTCCCGAAGCCACATCTACTCACGCAGACTCATTCGACTCCCGCCGACTCCCGAAGCCAAATCTACTCACGGAAACTCCCGAACTTTTACATTTACTCACGCAGACTCACGGCGACTCCCCGCCGACTCCCGCCGACTCCTGAAGCCACATCTACTCACGCAGACTCACGAATCCACATTTACTCACGCGCACTACCGAAGACTCACGGCGACGCCCGCCGACTCCCGGAAAGAAAATCTCGACTGCAATGGGAATCTAACTGCCCGCCTACAACATCCGTAAAGAAAATGTCAAAAGGAGGGTCGAACTTCGAGAAAAGGATTCCGCTCTTCAAACGCTGGGGAAAGTCCCTCCGTCAAACCTTCCCTTCCTTTAGGAGAGGAACAGGGCCGAATCAATCCGCTTCTGACCAACAATACATCGAAGACCAACTAAAGAAGTTCGTCGCAAGCTGCAAAGAAACGCAACCAGACGCGGCCTACTTCACCGCAGTACGCCGAGTGGGAACGCCTGGGAGTCTGGCCCAAAACTCCGCACCCATCGTAACGTCAACTCCTCTTCACGCCCCACCGGCGACAGACGGGCCATCATACCAGCACTGGAGAGGCGTTCAAGAACCCTCGACGTACGCACTGAACAGCAACCACCAGTCGTCAATCGCGCCCAGCCTAACCATCGAAGATAAAATTCGGTTAGCCCAGCAAGAGCAGGCCATGCAGGCGTTCAGTTCGGTAACAATCTATTGCGACAGGCAAAGGTCCGGTCGTTTCGACGATTGGGTGGCTCACCTCGAGGCCACCCTTGACTTGGGTAATTTTGAAGAGGCGAGGAAACTCCGCCTCATGCGGTCCAAACTCTACGGAGAAGCCGCCGAAGAATTTGATAATTTCAAACTGGACAACCCCATTCGTTCTCAGGAGTACGCAGCCGTTAAAGAAAGACTTCTTAAACTCTTTCACTCGACCGAGACAAGGTCGCAAAGGAGTGTAGAGTTTCACAATATGAGGCGAGAACCCGAAGAAAACATGCGACGTTACGCCAACCGTATACGGAAAGCGTTCTACAAGGCTTATCCTATGGAAGGTGCCCTCGACGCCGCCACTGCAGTATCACGAGAGCAAATGATGATGGACAGGTTCATCGAAGGTCTCCAATACGACCTCCAGCCCAGGCTGAAACACAAGGAGTTTCATTCTTTCGAAACATTAATCGATAAAGCAGAGTTAGCAGCAATGGCGATTGAAGAAGGCCAAGCGAGGGTACGCATCCAGGCTGCGTATGCGTCCCCTAACATTCCAAGCAACCGTAACACCGAGCTGGCAGGAGTATTGGAGGCTCTAGAAAAGCTTAACACGAAAATTGAAAGAAACGCCTCCGACCAGAATATAGAGTTACAGCATCGATTGAGCAATTTGCAACGCCAGTTGACACAACAACAACAAACAGCCAAATCACGAGACCCCATCGCATCGCAGCCCGAAGCTTTCAGGAGGACAGCGGTGTTGTGTGAGTTTCACAACACGTACGGAGGTCATACAACGGAGAATTGCATCGCCAGATACCTACAGCGAAACGACAAATGCAGCCGTTGCAACGAAATTGGGCATCGCCACAGCTTCTGCCCCATTATCAAAAACCCTCCACCCCCACCACCATCGCATACGGCAGAAGCGCCCTCAGCTCGACCGGGCATTCTGCGGTCAAAGGCGGAAAACTAGACGCCACCGATCAGCATGTTGAGCCCCTCGGTGGATACCCTAAGCCCCAAAAATTCGTCAAGTCAGTATCCGACACCCCAGCCACCCCAAGACTTAATCTGAACGTAGGAGACTGCTCATTCCGAGCACTAGTGGATAGCGGAGCAGGAAAGAATCTCGTCAGCAGTACACTCTTCAACCAACTCCTGAAGCAAGGAATTAATCTGGAACATTCAAAGGAGGTAGCCGTCGACCTCTTTGACATAAACAACAGGCCCCTGACAAGCTAGGGAACAGTAGTATTAAACCTTCTCGTCGCGGACGAGAAGCCCCGTGAACCCTTCCGGCAAGAGTTCATCATCGTTCAGGGAATCATGGAAGATTGCGTTCTAGGTTTAGACGCTCTTTATGAACATTAGTTCATGATCGATGGTCGTGAGAAGCGCGTCTATCGTGCGAAGGAGTCTGATCAACTCCAGACCGAGGACAAACCGACCATGATGGCGGCTCATCGAATTAGAGTACCTCCATCATCCGCATGCGTGGTGGAGAGCGAGAATAGTGACTTCAAGCTATCTCTCGACAATGCCTGTTTCTTCGTTAAAGACGCGCCCCTGGACTCCGATTGGATCCTTTCGTCTCGACACCGCTGAAAAACGGATTGTTTCGTATCGTATTAGTCAACGAGACCAACCGCACCATCAACCTGCCTCGCTACACCACCTTAGGGCACGTGACTGTTAAACCACGTACCTACATAGCTTCTTGTTCCACCGAAGCCCCTACCTTCCAGCCTGCTGTACTAGAAGCCGCCCTACCAGATGTCGCCGAAGACGTCAAGGACAGTCTGCGCAACCTGCTCTTGGCGAACCAGCACATCTTCGCATTCAAAACTAGCGATCTAGGTAATACAGGGCTAGTAAAACACGTAATCGACACACAAGGACAAGGGCCCATCCGCCAAAGGCCATACCGAGCATCACCCCGACAAAAAGAAGTCTCAAAAAAGATCATCGAGGAATTGCTGGAAAACGGTATCATACGACCCTCACTCTCTCCGTGGGCCGCCCCAATCGTACTTGTGAAGAAGAAAACAGGGGATGACCGGCTATGCATAGACTACCGAAAACTGAATGCAGTAACAAAGAAAGATTCCTCCCCCCTGCCAAGAATCGACGACGTGTTAGACCTTCTACACGGCCAGAAATGCTTTTCCACTCTGGATTTAGCCTTCGGCTACTGGCAGATCGATATGGAAGAAGCGTATAAGGAAAAGACCGCCTTCATCGTGGAGAACAACCTGTACGAGTGGAACCGCCTCGCGTTCGGCCTCACCAACGCCCCTGGGACATTCCAAGGCTAATGAACTTCGTTCTGCAGGAAGAAATAGACGACATAATCGTGTTTTCGAAAACCCACGAAGAACACATGAAGAACTTGGGCAAGGTGTTCGCACTGCTGGAGAAAGCTAACCTCAGGATAAAACTTTCGAAGTGTAAGTTCCTGGCGAAGTCAGTACAATACTTGGGTCACGTCATTTCAGCAGACGGAGTGGCGCCAGACCCAGCTAAAGTAGAAGCAATAGCCACTTACAGCAGACTACAGACCGTCAAGGAATTGCAGTCATTTTTAGGGCTGGCCTTGTATTATCGTCGTTTCATCAAAGGATTCTCTACTATAGCCCACCCACTACTATCTCAGACAAAAGCAAAACCGCAAGACAAAATAGTGTGGGGTACAGAAGAAGAGAAGGCCTTCGAGTTCATCAAAAACTGTCTGACATCGGAACCCATCCTTGCATACCCAGACTTTACGAAAGAATTCATGATCTATACCGATACCAGCGACTACGGGCTCGGCGCCGTCCTGTCCCAGATGCATGAAGGAAAGGATCGGCCGATCGCTTACGCAAGTCGACACTTGAACAAAGCCGAAGCGAACTACTCGACAATTGAAAAAGAAGCTGCGGCCGTAATTTTTGGGATAAAACGTTTCCGCCACTACCTACAAGATGAGCTATTCGTCATTATCAGTGACCACCGACCACTACAATGGCTGCAAACGTTCAAGGACGAAACCGGCCGACTCAGACGATGGGCCATCATGCTGGCGAACCTCAAGTACTCCATTAAGTACCGCCCCGGCAGAGTGCACGAGAACGCCGACTTCCTATCGCGAATTCCCGTCAACGCGGTTCAGACCTACCCGAAAACCGACGATACTATGCTGAACGAGCAACGAAAAGACGCTCTCTGCAACGATATCAGGAAGTACCTAGAAGATGGTACCCTCAGCGAAGAAAACAACATGGAGATCTGGGTGAAGGAAATCGACCTATACTCGATCTCCAACGGAGTGCTGTTCCGCCGGAACGAACCAACATCAAAGAAGAGGAGGCCCTTCGCCCAACAACAAGTAGTAGTACCCCTTAACCTAAGAAAACCCCTGCTACAAGAGTACCACGACTCCCCAATCTCCGGCCACTTAGCCTATCAAAGGACCGTCCTACGGCTGCGGGACAAGTATTACTGGCCGACGATGCTCTCTGACGTCAAAGAGTATTGTCTGGCCTGTGCACCCTGTGCCCTCCAACGACGATCTAATTTACGAGCCTTTTTGAACCCGTTGGATCTCGCGTCAAGACCATTTGAGGTACTGGGAATGGACTTCTTAGGACCCATTCAACCTCACTCTCTGCAAGGAAACAACCACATCCCTGTCATAACCGACTATCTCACAAAATGGGTGGAAGTCGTTCCGCTCCCAGACCAAACTGCCCTGACAACCTGTAAAGCCCAAATGGATAACGTCATTTTATATCACGGACCCCCAAGGGCGATAATCACCGACCGCGGGTCGAATTTCACATCCGAGCTCTTCTCATCATTGTGCAACAACCTACAAATCAAGCAACTGAAGACAACTGCCTACAATCCCCAGACCAAGGGGCTCACGGAAAGGTTTAACAAGACGGTCGTGGAAATGCTACGGAAATACATGGACCAAGGGTTCCCGAAGTGGGAGGAGATGCTGGGACCAGTAGGATTCGCCTACAGAAATTCGGTGCACTCCTCTACCTTAGAAACATCGTACTTTCTAAACCATGGTCGCGACCCTACGATGCCCATCGACCAATTTCTACGGGCACCGACGACAAATATAATCACACCTTCGGATTATAAAAGCCAAATCATGCAACGTCTGCATGAAGCCTTCCTTTTAGTTAAAGACAATCTAGCCCAAGCCAGGGAACAGCAGCGAGCCCAGTACGATAAACGTGCTAGGGAATACGACTTCAAAGTAGGGGACAAGGTCCTCATCGACGTTAGGACTCCGATGGCCGGTACCAGCAAGAACTTATCCCACGGTTTGCGGGACCATACCGGGTAATCAAGGTGCACAGCAACCAGACTGTAGAAGTCCAAGAGTGCCCAGGCAAACAAACACAGCGAGTCCACGTAAACCGAATCAAGCCGCTGTACGAGTCCATGATCTGGAAAGAAGAGCCGACCGTCGAACACGCAGACCCTCGCCGACAGACCTGGACTACTAACCTCCCCGGCGAGTTGGAACTTCCAGCCCCAGTTACCCTGGAGGAACACCTCGACCTCGACGAAACGGACCTCATAGACTTCCACGGATGGAATCAGCCGATAGAAATAGCCGGAGAAGAAATCCCAGTCCACAAGATTATACCCCCATCAACAAACCTTGACTCTTCTACCCCACTCATCCCCGCCATACCACCCTTGCTCGAACGTCACCCTGGTCTCCGACCCCGAAACGTCCTTAGACCCCCGCCCCTCTTTGAATAATAACAATTACTTTAACATTAGAGTAGTAAGACGTAGCACCCTAGTTTTGCGCAGAAAGCCAATCGTACCCTTGTTTTATTGCCATTTTTGTGTAGAATAGGAATTTCACGTTATTATTGTTTTCAAAAAACCCTGTCATGTCTTGTACCCCTTAGATTTTTATGATGACTTTACTCGCTCTTTCATCCCTTACCCTCGCGGCTGCTTTCAATGTAACCGTATTCAACTGCGACAACGCGGAAGTCAAACGGTTCGCCGGACACACATGCAGCATGTGGGAAGTGACCACAACGGTGTACAAAGACTTCCTGCAGTGGAACCAAGTGTCACACAGCCGCAAACCCATCGAAGTGGACGCAGCGACATGCCGACGGATGAGAGATTCGCGACAGTGCCGAGGAAAAGCCATGGACATCGTCGGCCCAAACGCTTTTGCTCTTGAGGGCTACCCGTTCGTAGAGACGAGTTGGTTACAGACCACTACGGAAAAAATGACCAACTGCCGTCTCGAAGAAGTAACCCTACAAGCGGAGTGCCCAAACTGCACTATCAGTTCCCCACTCGGAGATGCTCCTGGAGCAGCCAGCGGCTCCCTCCAGCACAACCTGGTTACCCTTGTATGGGAAGAATCATGGAAAGAAGCGAAACCATGCGAACTAAACATGATAGGGCGCGGACTCGGCGTTAAATACACAACGGATAACGACACCATTTTTCGCGTACGTGACCCAGCAAAACAACTAGACTTCATATACTCAATGGAGAACCGCTCCGCCTGCGATAACCAGACCCTGTTTACGCTTCACCCTGTCCTGGGCAGGGACAAAGTCGTCATCGCAGTACGAGAGAGCCCCAAGATGGAAGAAAAGACCGAAATAATAGCCAACCAATCGAGCGAGGCGGTACCGTCATTAGCGCAGGCAGAGATCTTGTATGCAAGCCACACCCAATATATTAGAGACTTCGCGATGGAAATCTCCAATCACCTAGCTCGAGAGATACGTAACCTGCAATGCGGAAGCCGCAGGGCAGCCTATCATGCCGCCACGACAACAGCCCAATACGACAGCTGGCTAGCAGCCACACATCTTGATCTCCCACTCTGCACCAAACTGGTAACAATAGGAACATCCGTGTCCGTGCTACAGTGTTCCCCGCAAAACGTCACCTTCGAAACTGTCTTCACGCCTTGCGGCGCCCAACCTAAGGCCGGGAACAGTACGATCAGCATAGAAGGATGGGAGCTCACGAAGTACTCCGAGTGCTACTGGCACGCGAACTTCGTCAACTTTAACGGCAAGGCCCACGCTTTCAGGAATAACACTTGGACGCCCGTGAATTCCAGCTTGGCCATGCACGGCCGACGCCTAATCGACGCAACGCCACTAGAGATTGACAATTCTCTAGGCATGATAATGCAGTTACACCCCACCATAACATCGCACCCATTGAGTACCTCCAAAATCATGGCCGACATCTTGGCATACATCCAGCTCGGATACGTCACCGAAATGTCGGAAGAACGACATACAGACACCATACTCATCCACCCAAGCCAAGCAGGGGACATATCCTTCATGAAAAGACTCGGATCCTGGCTCCGGAGCTTCGGAATTCTATCAGGAGTAGGAATGGCAATTGCCTTAGCCTTCTGGTTTTGTGGATTGGGTTCGTTTCTAGGACTCCCATGCTGTAGGTACTTCAACCCCTGCAGCTGGTTAACACCGCCACAATCCATTCATCGAGACATTGAGATGGGACCCCAGCTGCTTCTGCACCACCACCGAGCGCCCCGGTGACCATCGTCAACCTGCCTCCCACATCGTCGACGGGACCGAATGGCGCACCAAGACCCACATCAAATCAACAATACTTCGCACAACCATCCGCATACCCCCTTCGCCTTGCACAACGAAGAGAAGCAGCCGCCCTCCTGTCCAGCCCCTAAAAACTAGCCAATGTCATGTCAATGTCAATATCATGTTAGCATCGTAGGCCCTTAAGGCAATAGCACTAGTTGATCGTAAACCTGACTTAATACCGTAGAATGGCTTAATACCTCCCCGATGCCATGTCTCCAACCCCCCGCCAACATACTGTAACCCTACCTAACTCTACCTTAGGACCCCAACCCCGTCGGCCATAACCTCGGACCCAAGAAGCCACAGCAGGGACGGTCACGCCGCCTGGTGGGTCACTGACGAAGACGACGAAGACATCCTCTACTGCGCCGATTATCCTTCCAACGACAACGACACGCAGCACGCCACGACTCACTACGAAGACGAAGAGGAAATTCTCTACTGTGCGGACTATCCTCATGACGACGAGGTCATGTACGATACCGACACTACAGACGAGGCCTCACTACCCCCGGAAGATGTATTTTGGGCGGAAAACTCCTTCTCTTCAGGCACTTCGACCGTCATTCTACACTTAGCCGAAGGTGCAGCCGTCAATCGCCAGGAATCGCCGTACAGTCTGACGCCAACCAGCGATGTAGAAGAAAGAGGTCTAGACTTTGCGGCGTTAAACGGCAGTAGTGCTAGGATACGTGGCGAGAAACATGATGTTAGCGTCATCAGCAGCCATTATTCGCTGGACTCCGACGAAGAGGATTTCGCAGCAGCACGTTATATCGAGCGACAATACCTGCTCCCCTCCCAAAGGAAGCACGGCAACGGCTGGGCAACCACCAGTTGGGAGGATTTAAGAACCGATCCGTGGAGCAACATGGAGGACTCGGGACCGCGAACATCCACACCGGCGAGAGATGGCGAATCGTGGAACCGACCTTAGGTGCCAGATGACTACCAAACAGATCCGATTGCGAGACGCAATCTTCCGAGGAGGGGAGTCATGTAAGGACTCTCAATAAACTTTAAGCTATATAATGTAAGGACCCCCATAAACGTTAAGTTCAATAAGTAGTTAGATGATGTGATTTTTCGCTCTTTGTTGTTGCTACCCCCTCTGCCTTTCCCCATTGACTATTTTGTCTCTTGTTTCGTTTTCAAATTACCCTTTTGACGCATAATGGGGGGTCATCGACAGGGCATAAATCAGCTGACCTCGTTTCTCACGTAACACTCTGGTTCCGTTTCGATGACCCCACGCAACTTAGCGTTCCCACGCTGAGTTGGCGTCATCAAGCTAAAGCGTGGTATAAAAACCCTCGCCGGAGCTGTGCTTAAGGGTCAGTTCTAGCTTAGCCTCTCAACCGCATAGATGTGCAGCCAAGTCTTTGTTTTACTTTGTGTAACTCCGAACTGTTGAAGATCCAATACACTAGTAACGAAGTGCCAATTTCCGTGTTTTCCACGTTGCTGCTACAAGTCCTCAGCCGAGACGCCGCTCAGCGCCCCTTCCAACGCCACCTTCAACATCTAGCACCATGACTTCCGCGTAAGTACCCTCAACGCCTCTTATTCTTCTTAGCTTTCCTGATTAGTGTTCTTTTCATATCCGGGCAGCCGACGTGACTGGCTGCCGGATCCTAACCACCCTAACTATGCACCACCCATCAAGTGACCAGAATATTAGAGTTTAAGTTACTAACCTGACCATCGTCAGTATTGAGTGTTATTTGTGTGCTTTAATCCCCCAGTCGCGTCAGACGTGACTGGGGCGCGATTATTGCAAGTTGCATGCAAGTTTCATGGTATGAGTATAGAAAGACATGCAATTATTTCGAGATATTTAGATATAAATTTGTTAAATAATCATCTTAAGCGACTGTAATTTAAAATGCGAACACTGAAGGAGAATAACTTCCTTTAAATGAGAAACGATTTCTTTGTTTAACAAGAAATTCAATTACTGCGTGTGGATGTTGTTTATTTTAATTTACAAGACTCAGAATCAAATCAGATTAACTTGTCATTTTGGAACAAATACTCTCTATTCTAATACTGCTTACAAACGCGAAAGAGAAAGATGACTGAATAATTAAAGCGAACAGGAACCGCCAATGCCATAAAAGATCAGTTAAGCTGACCATCGCAAAGCTGCCTGTCGAATCCTCGTCAAATAACGAAATTTGTTACTTATTTTTAATTTTGTAACAGTAATTTTTTTTTCTGACCATTGTTGTGTAATAGGGGTATAGCTCAGTGGTAGAGCATTCGACTGCAGATCGAAATGTCCCCAGTTCAAACATAGGTGCCCACGTGAAACATAAGAGCCATTGGTATCATTTCATTGATTGAGATTTGAAAGGGCATGCAATTATTCCGAGATATTTGGATATTAATTAGTTAAGTAATCATCCTAAGCGAAGTCAATTGAAAATGCGCACGCTGAAGGAGAATTATTTACTTTAAATGGGGAACGATTTCCTTGTTTAACAAGAAATTCAATTACTGTCGTGTGGATGTTGTTTATTTTAATTTACAAGACTTAGCATCAAATCAGATTAACTTGCCACTTTGGAACAAATACTCTCTATTCTAATACTGTATACTAAAGCGAAAGAGAAAGATGACTGAATAATTAAAGCGTACAGGAAACTCCAATGCCATAAAAGATCAGTTAAGCTGACCATCGCAATGTTGCCTGTCGAATACTCATAAAATAACGAAATTTGTTATTTATTTTTAATTTTCTAACAGGAATTTATTTTTTTGACTAACGTTGTGTAATGGGGGTATAGCTCAGTGGTAGAGCATTCGTCTGCAGATCAAAATGTCCTCAGTTCAAACCTGGGTGCCCCCTTGAAACTTAAGAGGCATTGGTATCATTTATTAGATTGAGTTTAGAAAGGGCATGCAATTATTTCGAGATATTTGGATATAAATTAGTTAAATAATCATCCTAAGCTAAATCAATTGAAAATGCGCACACTGAAGGAGAAAGACGATTTCCTTGTTTAATAAGATATTCAATTACTGTCGTATCGATGTAGTTTGTTTTAATTTACATGACCATGCATCAAATCAGATTAACTTTCCATCTTATAACAAAACTCTTTATTGTAATCTAGGAAATGTCATCCAATCATGCAGTAGATGGCTTCATACTACCAGCCAACGACATCACTCCAACGTAGTCCTGTCTTAGTTGTGTATCCGGAAAAAGGCAGAGATCCCCTTTTCGTGTCGGTAGGACAAGAGCCTATGAAGTCAGACAACAAATTCATTCAGACGTATGTGGCCCTATGCACGTACAGACAAGAAGTGGTTTGCGTTTCTTTAAAATTTTCAGTGATGAATTCAGTGGATGGATTCAGTATCGCGATTTTTTTTCGAAAATTCAGTACCACGATACCGATACTTCTTCAAAGTATCGCTTCCCATCCTAGTTGAAGGTTAAATATCTGTTGCATCGGAAACTAAATATATTGTTGGTGAAAAGTCCCAGGAAACGGGATTCGAAGGCTTTTGTAAGACATGAGTTCCAAAACAAAGATTGGTTCAAACAATATGTTAAGTATATTATTCAAACAATAAAATGGTATTTCATTTTAGGTTTCAGCAGGGCATTCAGAAGGGCTGTTACTTCGGCGACGACTGTTCTTAAGACTCGACGGTGACTAGCCGATTCCCTATGCCAAATTTCATGGTACAGGATTGCAGGATTTTCTTCGCACTCTCCCAAATGCGGTCTATGTGGGTGAGAAAAATGTCATTCGATTTTGTAACAAACACCCTGTATTTTTCCGTATAGTTTGGTCATTTCCTACAAGGCCTGGCGAAGTTTTTTCCGGCTGTGACCAAGTTGGTCCCATTATCGGTTGCTCTTTGGTAAAACAGAGAAGCAAAGGGGAAATTCTTGCACCCTGAATCCGTCGAGAAGTATGGCGTACCTTTGGCGATACTCAGTCCCGACTGTATGTGGTAATCTCTATACCATAGTGTATACAGTAACCTTAGTGTGCAGGTAACATATCGCTTAAATATGAGTTCTATTTCGAACTATTTCAATATTTGGGGATGAACCTGGCAATTGAGTTGGTATTTTATTAGACACCAGGAACGATCCGTTAGCGGTGGAACGGAACACCTTAAGGATTTTTTGCCGCACCGTCATATGCAATAAAGGTGGGATAAAAAAACATCGAAGATCAAACTATTTTCAGGTTCAGGATTTCATTAGACTAATAACGTAATGAATGTGTATGGCACAAGAGGCTATTTAAAAAATAACAAATGCAATTAAATAATTTGCGGTAACTCAAGCATGCACCTTCAACCATACTTGGTGGACATCTTGTAGCAAGTATTTTGCATATCCAGCCTGCAATCCGATAAGATAGATTCGTACAATGAATAGTACATATTACTGGAACCCAGCTGACTTCCAATCGCCCTCCCAGCTCACTCCGAAGAATGAACCGACTACGAAAGAAAAGAATTTTGTGTCATTTGCTATTTTCTTAACTGTGAACTCTTTGTTACCAGGTGTGAGGATCGAACTCACGTCTCTATATAGAGACCAGAACTTAAGTCTGGCGCCTTAACCCCTCGGCCAACCTGGTGTTATAGAACACTATTTCACTTAATTGGAGTCCCATCTTAAAATTCCAATCGTCCAATGAAACACTAAAAAAAACGAACAGACTACGATAGAAGAGAAGATTGCTGTTGTTGCTGACTCTCGTGCAAAGTAGCAACAGAGAGAGATGAAAGGATGATGGATGAGGATGAATGAAATGACGGGGATATAAAAAAGGAATGCTTTATTGCTGGACTAGAAAATGAACATAAATACCGCACGCTTGATTTAAAGAAAGAAAACGGAGGGGACAAAACTGAGTCTGAATTTGGACAAGGCTGGACAAACTGTCTGGCAAAACGAGACAAATAACTTAGACTACCGTCTGGGTTTGACAAAAGGAGACGGAGGCAAAATGACTGTCTGGGTCGGCTAAAAAAGTAATACTACCTCTTTCTATAGAAAAGGGTAAAGAGCTCAACTAAAATGGGCACTCAAATACTACGTAGGCCCGTGCCCCCTACAGCCCTGCCCGCGAGGGCAGCACCGTAGGTGACAGCTGTCATTTACCATTCTCGTGACTACAAACTAGTGGTTACCAGGCGTGTTGAACGAACTCACGGCTCTATACAAAGACCAGAACTTAAGTCTGGCGCCATAACCACTCGGCCAACCTGGTACACTAAAATATCAGTAACAGTAGCAGTAATAGCTGCTACAAAGAAATTTTCCTTCTTTCCAGTTGTATACAACCGTTAAACAATACATTTAAGATCAACGTGTGAAAATCCAACTTACGTATCTATAAAGAAACGAAAACTTAAGTCTGGTGCCTTAACATCTAGGCTAATCAATTAATATATCTTTAGCAATCAAATAATTGTGTAAAGTATTATCAGCACATGGTTGCGACAGATTTTAATAACAGAAATCGAATTTACCAGGATATAGATGCAATTTAGCGTTACTCGTCTATTGTAGCAAACTTATGGTTACCAGGTATGAGGATCGAACTTACGTCCGTATACAGAGACAGAAATTAAGTCTGGCGCCATAACAACACGGTGAACCTTGTGTTCACTAATACTATTTTACTTAATTGGAATCCTAGCTTAGAATTCCAATTGCCCACTGAGACACACAAAAAAATGAACAGACTAAGGTAGAACAGAAGATTGCTGTCATTTGCTATTTTCATGATTGTTTCTTACCTTTTTCAAATTGATTTATTCCTAAATCTACCAGGAAATAAAATTCATTTAACGATTTTTCGACGTGGCATGGTTCTATCTTCAGCCAATATAATCCTTGTGGTTAACGATGTTTCCTAGCTTATGGTCCCACCTCCAATGAATGGGTTGGGCAGTTAAAACGTTATTTGAAAAAGTTTACCAACGGAAATCATTTGTCTTATAGAGCATGGTAAGAAACACAGCGCGAATGAATTAATCAAAGAGTGTTCACTATGAGAATTTAGCGTTATATTATGATTATTCACATTATATTTTTACCAGCGAATGTCGGACGGATTCGTTCATCTAAAGATAAAAAAACTAAGGGTAGCTATCATGTCCTGAAAGATCTGAAAACTTTCTCCACCTTACCGCTCAGTTTATTTTCTACGCAAACAACAGAAAACAAAAAGAAAAAAACTAATGAAACCAAAAACTAAAAAAAAAATAATAAATGCGTATCAGTATAATTATATAGGGTAAGAGAGCGAATTGGGACAGCGTTTGGGTTAACACTCTTTCTTATGGGGAATGTGTGTAAAGCCGATCTGTTAATTTCGGACATAAACCATTGGACATTTATGTTAATCTGATTAGTCTTATTTTTCAAAAGTAATTTATTCGTTCGATTGTGTTTTGAATCGAATAGCTTAAAACACCGAAGAAGGTGCAATAAAAAATATAGCAAAATGTATGTTTCAATAACCAAAACAATGAGCTGTCAAAACGAAACATCAATTTTTCAGGTTTGGTAACTTGTGATCGAAACTCACCCCAAAAACATAAAGTATTGATTTTTAGGATCGTATTAAACACTTCGCTCTTTAAGTAGCCAACAGACCATAGGTTCGGTAAAAAACAAAAAAATAAATGTGATTGAAATTTTCGAGAAACCCGCATTAGGGACAGTAGACTAATTACAAAAAGGCATGTTATGCTTATCAAATGAATTTTGTTAACCATTTTATTATTGATTACCATCCTAAAAAGTAATGGTTCTATGCTGTCAAGGAACTATTTTTAAATGTTTTTATCCTCATTTTTCCCTTTTTGGTGAGGTATTTCTAAATCACTACTGCAATATCAACAATATTAGAAACAATAGATTCAGTTAAGTTTTCTCTACATGGCTATTGAATATTTTTATGAAAATCATGTGAAAATATGCATCTAATCGGTGATTGCAGTTTTTTATTTTTTAAATAAGCTCCCGTGATGCTAATTTAGGACAGCATTCTACATACTGAAATGCACACTTTATGCTTTTAATTATTTTTCTTTCACCATAGCATAATCGTAAGATGTTGATTTGACAACCAAAAGGCTAACGGTTCTATACCGTATGGGTACTATACATATACTTCAATTTCCTTATTTTTGAATTTTTTTATTATTTGATGAGATATTTTGAAATCACTAAGAACACCTTAAACTAAAGCAATATCATCAATACTGATATCAATAGATTGGTTTAAGTTACCTCTACATGGCTGTTGAATATTTTATGAAAATCACGTGAAAATATTTATCTAATGGGGGATTGTAATTATTAGTTTTTCTACAAAAGCTTCCGTGACGCTAATTTGGGACAGCAAACTACATACAACAAGACATGCTATGCTTTTTAACAATATTTCCTCAACCATGGCATAGTTGTAAGACGTACGATTGCCACCGTAAACGATAATGATTTCTATACTGAATATCAACAATATTAGGAACAATAGATTCAGTTAAGTTTTCTCTACATGGCTATTGAATGTTTTATGAAAATCATACGAAAATATGCATCTAATCCGTAATTGCAAATTTTTATGTTTTTTACATAAGGTCTCAAGACGCCAATTTGGGACAGCAGACTACATACTATATGACATATTAGGCTTTTCAACTTTGTGTCGTTCGAGATGGCATACTCGAAAGAAATTGGATTGCCAAGCTATAGGAGAATGGTTCCATACTGTCTGGGCACTATAATTTCTTTTTCCAAATTTTTGAACTATCCCCTTTTTTATGAGATATTTTTAAATCGCTAAAGATAATATTTATCTAATGGGGGATAGCAATTCTTATATTTCTTTACATTAGCTCCCATGACGCTAATTTGGGACAGCACGCCGTACTAAATATTAAGTACTAAGTATTATATTTTATTGTTTCAATATGTAAGCAGTGGTATAGTCGTAGGACTTTGGATTGTCAACCCGAAGATTAATGGTTCAACTCAAATTGTAGAATATGAACAGATTGCTTTGCCTAACTGTTTCATTTTGTGAGATACTCTTACATATTCCATGACACAGAATGACAGACTTGTGTAAGCTTCCTCTACATGGATGTTGCATAACTTCCATGTATGCAATATTCATGCTAAGCGACAATATTCATGTAATCGGTAATGGCGAATTGTATCATTCATAAAAATTACGATGGCAGTGGCTCTGTCGTAAGATGTTGGAATGGGAACCAAAGGATTGAATAATTGATTCTTAATGCGGCAAATATTTATTATTTTCCATTATTGGTTTTTTAATCACACTTTGTGTGATATTATGGAATCGCAATGAATGTTTGTAGGAAAACGAATGAATTATAAAGAAACAGGCCTTATGGATCCACGAATCGCAAACACTACATTGGTTGCAATCATCCTTTGTACCTGTGCTTTTACATAGCATTCAGAGAACAGGTAGCCACTTTGTTGTACCCAAAGTTGTTGTACCCAAAGCCGAAAATATGGAAATTGGCCACATTTGGGAACACGGCCCTAACCCAATGGTAGACGCATCGAAACCTGAACGGCAGAAGAGTGAACGGCCCACTTCCCGAAAACGATCTCAAGAAGAAACGTGGGAAGAAAGGCGGCCCACACGAAGTTATTGACACAACTCAGAAAGGCTGTGGAAGACCACAAGATGGGAGCCATCAGATTGAAGAAATTGCAAGTAGCAGCATGGCGTGACGAATTGATTCGTATTTACGACGAAGTCAAAGCAATTTACAACCAATATACAGAAAGTATATCCGACCTCTGAGCAGCAACGTCAAGCATGTGACAAGTGGGAATCAGACTTCGGAACAGACCACGTTGAAGTTATCAAATTCGCAAAGTCGCAACGCCACTTCCTCAAATCAGTCCGTCAGCTCGATCGGGACATCAGCTTCGGACATCACATGTAGTACCACATTATCTGGAAAGAGCGTACCAACGTTAAACCAGTAGCTTCTACAACAATTAACCCAAGAGGAGTTGGAAACTGAAGCACAGATGCTGAAGCTGGAGGTAGTTGGAAACAACCTGCAGCGGCTCAGCTGGAGGCAAACACAACCTCCATCACAGAAACGCTCAACAAGGCGTTAAGGAGCATGAGCGAACAGCTGAGTAAGCTCATTGATGGTTCAAGAGTCACGTCCCAAGACATAGCGACCAACTACGCGCTAATCAGAGAAGCATACCACACGTTGGACGGGTTAGATAAAAAAATTGATGCAGTCATGGTGGAGTTAAACGCTAAAATCGAAGACCTTCGAACGGAAGTAGACGTCATGAAAGTTCAACCACGAACGATTCAAGATCAATGACCTCTGGGCGATCACCATTCTTACCAACTCGTCAAGACGTTTCTACCCTGTCACCCCTCCGAACGATGGAAGATGCAGTACGACATCACAGAAGATTGTTCGACGCCGATGCACCTCTACGAGACCCACGGCAATCGATGGCTACGATGACGTCCAGTTGCAACCGTATGGATCACGACGGAGATGAGCACTCTGGAATCGTTCTCATACCCATAGTCATCGTCCTCACAGCAGTTGTTGCAGCCGTCTACAACCTCCAAACTTCAAGATCCAGCCGTTCGACGTTAACCCGAAGAGCTACGCGCGATTCAAGGCCAAATTCCAGGCCTTGTATGAAGAGTATGAAGATTCTCCGGTACTTCTTTTTTTGTTGGAGGAGCTACTAGCCGAAGATGTACGAAACGAAATCGGCGAATGTCTTACCGATGGAACGATGTAGTCCGTGGTGTGGGAACGTTTGGATGCGGTGTACGGTCGTACGGAAATTATGGATCAGACGTACCTCGACGACCTTTTTTTACAGGTCCGCCATTGAAGAGCTCGATGCTGCCAGCCTCAAGACCTTCGCAAACTGTCTTCATGGAGCAGTAGCTACGCTCTCATAGTCGAAGTACATCCACGAGCTGTACAGCCGCACAACTTTGATGGCCCTTGAAGCAAAATTGACGTCCTACCTCAAAGATAAGTGGAACGAGAAACGTAAAAAGACAGGAGTAGAACTGAACGTTCTAGACTTAGACAACTGCGTAACGTTAAAATCCATGAGCAAGCAACATGGAAAAATGTATTCGAGTCTTTACCTACGTCGACGTCCAAAGGTGTAAAGTTCGACGAAAGGAAGCAAATCAAGAGACCCAGCTTCCCACACATGTCGACCATTGGACACGTATCGACGATGGAAGGTTCGAAAGTAGCGGCGTCAACATCTTCAGCAACCATGCCTCCAAGGAGCCGATCAACATCGGGGAAGATGCAAGCCGAGAAGACGGAACGGTGAAAATGCTTTGTATGGAACGGTAGGAACCACCATCTTTCAACCTGCACCGTGTTCATGTCTCTCACGCCCACGAAAAGGGCTGAGAAAGTATTTAAGTCCGGAAGATGTCGGTTATGTCTTACGGGTAAACATGAATGCAAGGAGTGTCCCAGGGACGTCAGCTGTAATATCGCTGATTGTACTGGAAGCCGCCACCACACCTTGCTTCATGGATCCGAATTCACCCCATTGAAGAGGCTAGCTGATCCAACTGCTCCATCAGCGCCACTTTCGACGGCATTCCTTGGGACCTTGACCCATTTGGAAACAGTAAAACGACGTGTACGTTTCAAGATCGTACCGGTTCGTGTTGGAGCTGGCAAAAGGTGGGCGACACTTTCGGTTTCCTGGATACCGGAAGCGACACCACGCTGATTCGGAGCGACTTAGCAAAGAAGTTGGGACTCGTTGGACCATCGAAATGCATCAACGTTGTCTCGTATGATGGAGCCACGCCTAACGTTACGGCTTCCATAGTAAACTTCATCCTAACATCTCGTGATGGTAATAGCCAGTTTGAAGTTAAACACGCTTACGCCGTCGACAATTTGAAGGTGACGCCGAATTCACCGATCGACCCTCGAAAGTTGGAGTCATGGACGCACCTACGTGGTATTGCCGTCCCGACCGTTCAAGAAGAGGACGTGACCGTGCTGATAGGAATCGACGTCACAGAGGCCCATGATCATGTAGCTTCCATCAAGCCGCCGGCTGGAACGACTGGGCCCATCGCCTTCAAGACGCCGTTTGGCTGGTGTTTGGGCGGACAAACGAGCCCGCCACAAAACGGACGCCCGTTCATCGCTCATCTGGGCACCGTGGAACGTCCCGAAGACCTAAATGAGCTGGTGAAGAAGTTCTGGCAACTTGAGGCCAACGAAGGAGAAATAGAACCACCCGTTCTATCTGAGGATGACCTACGTGGAAAATGCATCCTCGAGTCTACCGTAAAACCTATTGGTAACCAGTACCAAGTCGGCTTAATGTGGAAAGCCGACGACGTAAATCTCCCAAACCATCGGGCATCTGCACTGAAGAGACTCTACGCCCTCGAACGACGTTTTCATCAAGACGCGGAGTTTGCCCAACGGTACGATGCAGTGGTCAAGAAGTACCTCGGCTTAAAACATGCCCGACTCTTAACGACGCAGGAAGCCCAGAAGGAGACAAACAAGACGTGGTATCTACCACAACACGGGGTCGTGAGCCCTTCCAGCTCATCGACCAAAGTTCGTGTCGTATTCGATGGAGCTGCTGAGTTTGGTGGCACATTGATTAATCAAAACCTGCTTCGGGGCCCTAATTTACTCGTTAGCCTGCTTGGTGTGCTCATCCGCTTCCGCCGTAACCTTGTACCAGTCGGAGCGGATATTGAGAAAAAATGTTCCACCAAGTGAAAGTCGGAAGAAGACCAGACCGCCTTGGATTTTCTACCGGACGCCCGGACTTAACGCACCAGATGACGGTGCACTTACGCCCGACGAGCTGCATCTTCGCCCTCAACAGGACGGGTGAAAGGTCTCACGATTCCGATAATTATCTCGTTTGGAGCTACAAGCTGCCGTGGAAGGTCTCAACATCGCCCTCACGATTTGCCGTGAACTAGAAATCGATCTGGGCCAAATAAAATTTCCACTCGGATTCACAAACGGCGTTGCTGTGGATCCATTCCAAATCTTGTCGGTTTGAATTCTTCGTGAAATACCGCATTGGAAAAATACTCCGAAACACGGCTCGTCGACAATGGCGTCATGTTGCCGGAGATTCAAACCCAGCGGACCTCCGCAGTAGAGGTATCGACCCAAAGGACGTCAACGAATTGGTCTACTTCCATCGAGGACCTTCGTTCCAGAACCTAGACCCCTCAGAGTGGTACACTTGGGAAGAGATTACGGAGCCAGAAGAACGGGATGTCAAACGTGATTCGCGTCTTAGCGATCAAGATAGAAGATGAGAATCATGTCATCGACCGATGCGTCGAACGTTTTTCCAGTCTGTTGAGACTTCAACGAGTGCTGGCCTAGAGTAAGATTTGTCAACAACGCTGAGCAAAACTACGTGATGAAAAACCAATTGTCGGCGAGCTAACTGTAGAAGAAATGGTAACATCGTTGACGAAATGCATCGTGCGCGCGCAAGAATTGGCTTTCGCTGAAGAATTCTACGCCCTTCGCAGAATCTGGAATTACCACTCAGATCAAAACTTCACACCTTCAAGCCCTTCTTGGATGAAGCTGGACAGATGCAAATTGGCGGACGTATACTTCAAGCGCCGATCGACTATTCAGCAAAGCACCCCATACTTCTACCAGCATCTCAACTTTTGACGAAAAGGATAATTTGGAATCACCGTTAGACACATGCACGTCAAGACCGAAAGATTGCTGACAGACTTACGTTCAAGCTTTTGGATACTTTCCGGACGCAAAGTGGTAAAATCTGTCATCAATAACTGTTGGCCTTGCAAGCGGACGTCGGCGAAACCTAATCCTCCGTTGATGGCTTCACTACCAATACATCGACTAACACCCCATCTGCCTCCATTTTCACGTACACAGGGATCGACTACTTCTGGCCTTTGACGGTGAGTTGGTGGACGAGGACGAAGGCATGAAAAACCGCTGGGTCAAACCCTATTACGTGCTTACCACTCGAACGTTCACCTGGGTAGCCCAACAGGCTCAGTATGGAGGAGTTCTTACTCTGCTTTTGTCCATTTTGTTAGCCTACGTGAAGGGCGAAGGTCGTCCTACAGCATTTCTG
>NW_026712507.1:0-63617 GCF_022539665.2 Daphnia carinata
AGGATTAAATAACTTTGATGTGTCACGCTAGCGCTGTAACGTACTGGCGCGCCAGTAGTTTTTAAAGTCGGTGTATTTCCAAAACGGTTGATGTTATGAAAAAAAATAGCAATTTTCTCGGAATCAGCATTCGATTGTGAGTAAATTCTGTCATTTTCAAGCAATTCCAACGATGGTCAATTTTTGGCGGTTTTGGAGGCAATTTTCCCACGGTCATTTTCTTCGTTTTTCTCCCTTTTGTTATTTTAAATGTCAAAACAAAGCCGATATTCGTGATCAGCGTTCAATTTCGAATCCGAATAATATATTTAAAACTAAATTAAGCAAGGATTACGAAAATTAATATCTTTTACACGTGAACCTTATGGCTTTTGAATGATTAGAAGTGAAATTTGCTACAGCCCTTACTCTAGCCCCGGATGATCGCTGAAGCCCAAAGTAGAAAACTGAATATCGTACCAATAGGTGGCAATAGTGTTCGGGGGATCGTCTGCAGTAGAAATTCCTGATACAAAGTTGCTAAATTTAAAATTGCTGAGCTCCCATGTATCAGCATTGGAATATTTGGCTCCACTCAAGGTAGTTTCACAACAATTTCCTCTTCTTACGCTACTGCCAAGACAAAATTTAATACAAGATATACCTTGGGGCCAAAAGTGATATAGATTCAATGCCAACATAGCTGATTTGATTTTGATTCACTAGTCACACTTGTTGCAGTGTTTTACATAAGAAGAAGCAATACATTTTCCTATGGTGTCGGGCTTATTTATTTTGTCGGGCTTATTTTCAAGCCCTAACTTCTTTAACATCGGGAGCCGTTGAGTGAAATAGAACTGGATACCTTACCAGTAGATGGCTATACTGTTTGATGGATCGTCTGACAGTATAAATTCATTGTTTACCACATGTAAGCTTGCAGCATTTTTGTTATGCTGGCATGTAATCTAAATTTTGTAATTTTAGGTGATGGCATTCGCGTTACGTTTAAGTCAAGATCTACTCTACAATGGGATAAATTTTTCGTAGAATAAGTATCTCCGAGAGCTATGTGTTGCAGTATCATGCTGATGGTAAAAGGTGTATTCAATTTTTAATAACTTTTGAATTTTCTTCTCTGTATGTGCAGTGACGTGACAGTACTGGTTGGTGGTGTTATCTAGGGATAAACCTTTCCATTTTCCCATCCAATCTGTAAGACAGCTCTGATTGTTTGCATAACTACAGCAATATTCCCTGCATAACAAAGGGAATGTTCTCATTTTCTTTAGTGAACTGTTCCCTGTTCAGTTCTTATTGCCATTTTTGGCAATCGAAGAGGCCCAAGAAGAATATTGATTTTCTACCAGACTGCCATTCTGCCAAAGATGTCTTCGTAAGCGATTCGGTATTTGATTGATGGTTTAGAGATCATGGGTTTATTAAATAAAACATCTTTAATTACAGAAAGGAAGGTTCCAAATGATAAGCCCATCAGTATCGTGAAAACGATATGGATATTTTAGTCCAACCCTCACACATGGTGTGTTCCAAGTTAAGTGCGTAGGTGAATTCTCATGGAAAATGTGATCCAAGCCTCCCATGTAACGGTATTTGTTTCATTTAAAGCGAAGCACAAAAATTGGTTCACATCTATTCTGTGGTCACATTTTACCTTGATCTTAATTTCTCTTTCATTCCAGTCTCCTTGATGACATTTTGCAGCTAACCGTAAAAGATGTCCAGCCATTATATTTCCCTGTTTAAGAATAGAAGACGAAAAGAGATGCTAAATTTTCAAAGAACGCTACTCAGACGACACGGCTAATTGCTGATTCATCCCGAACAGTAAAGAGTTTTATTCTCTTAAATTCAAGTGCATATCTGGGCTCCCTTCTTTCTGTGGCCCCGTTTCCCCTAAATTTCTAATAAGCCCGTAGGGGGGTCATGCCCCTACTGTGATCAGCAGTTAAAGGTTGTGAGTGCGCTGTCCGGAAAGGGGACGTGGGGTCCCCCTGGCTCGATGATATCTTTTTGAGGGTCTTGGGGCTACCCACATATCCGAATAACGGTTAATCGCTCACGTGAAAACTTGTCCTTATCATCACTCTTCATCCTTTTCCGGCTTCTCTTAGCCACGCACCGGGTAATCTCCCCGGTGAGTCAACTAAGGTAGGGGGAGACTCTACCATGTGGTAGAGTTTTCTCCTACCTTAGTTGACACAAAAAAATTTTACATCAATAAAAATTGTTTTTTTTTAATTCAAAAATATTTTTACTTATTTTGTCTTTCTTGTACCTTATTTTATACGTCTACATGTAATCCGCATGAGGTATTTCTTCATTTATCTTTTGCTGATATGCATCATTCTGGGATTCGAACCCCAGACATTTCATATCTCAATCGAACGCCCTACCATTGAGCCACTGTTAACCATACAGACAATAATTCCCATTTGAAAGCGTATCGACTTATCCACTACAAACAAAGGTTTTAAGGAAGAAATTACATATTTGTATACGTTGTAGATGGCTCAATGGTAAAGTATTAAACTGATACGCTGGAGGTCTAGGGTTCGATCCCCAATCCAGTTCATGAAAATACTCTCATAAATAAAAACAAACTTCATTTAAAAATCTAACACATTTTTTATTGTCCCTCCATCCTCCCACAAATCCTCCACTTACATTCACATCTTACAACACAACACAATACAAGACATACATAAATAACTAACTAACAGGTTGGCTGCCACGCCACTAAATTTACATTAACTACGTCGCTATCGGAAGGATAGCGACCAAGGGGGACTTGCCCGCTGACAAGTCCGGGCTGACATGATGATGGAGACCGTTGTGGGAACGCACACCCCAGGTCTCCACCACACATCGGACAAAGGGAGTCCCTCTGGTGCGTTGCCTAATTGCCTTTCGGCGAATCTTGGGCAGTGGCAACTACTCCACCTCATGACAGATAGGCCATGAGGCAGAACAGCGCGGCCCGTCCCTATATAGCTAAAAAAAAAAAAAAAGGGGAGCAAACGGGCGTGGCAGCCAACGTGTTAATTAGTACTACACAATTACACAATAAAAAAATACAACGATACCACAAAGACCAGGCGATGACGTGGCGACCACGAGGCGACGGGCGAGGCGATGATGGCGCGACGGGCGAAGAGAAGACGTGGCGATGGGCGAGGCGAAGACGTGGCGACGGGCGAGGCGAAGACGGGGCGACGGGCGAGGCGGCGACGGGCGAGACGAAGACGGGGCGACGGGCGAGGCGACGACGGGGCGACGGCCGAAGCGAAGACGGGACGACGGCCGAAGCGAAGACGGGACGACGGCCGAAGCGAAGACGGGATGACGGGCAAGGTAATGACGGGCGTGGCGAACACGAAGAAGGCTTTGTTCTTAGTCGTAAAAGTAGAAAAAGAACCAGTTAGTGGGAAATATAAGATTGTTGTTGTAACCAAACGTTGAAAGCAATTCGACTTACTTCTGCTGTCCGAAGACTGAAAAGACTGTAGGGCCAGCAAATAGGCAGCAGACAGCTAAGAGTTGGCAGTTCTATGGTTGAATGTTCAATTTAAATAAAAAGGCAAACTATATGAGGCAGAAGAAAAATTTAAAATACCAGTAGAAATTGTGTTGAGGTACATGTCTATGTCTGTTGGTAGGCTAGGTCGAGATTACAACTCTGACCGAATGCCGAGAATGACTGTTGTTACAGCTGATACTGCAACGAAGATGAATATGGTGCACTACTCAGATCACGATTAACAGTAGACCATGAGTGGTTAAAGAGTAGAAGAATGATATTATGGTATTCCTACCCATAGGATTTGCATCTTTGGTGACATTCCTCAACAGGACGTATTCTTTACAAACGAAGTTTCATGAGCTAAACCTTAGAAGCAAAATCCATCAATGAGATTCTGATAACAAAACATTAGTCTTATACCTCTCAATGAGCACTCGTATAGTTTTATGAATGCAACGTAGTAGGTTGCTAACAGTTTTTTGGTTTGTCAGCTGACATAGGTGATTAAAAGACGTGTACCATAAACACCAAGCATTCTGTGGGCTTCACTTCTAAAACACACTCAGGGATGAAAACGTACAGAAGCACCATTAGTTTTTCTTAAGTTTTCCATTGGAATATGACATATTTAACAGAAACTTTCGAACACAGCTTTCACCGTTCACACTTAGTCAGCAAGTAAATAGTGACACAGCAGCGTCATCTTGTTTTCCAATTAACAACCGAAAAATTCATCAAAATTGAAAATATTGCTTTTTTGAGACGGGAACTGTATTGATGTGAACTCTTTAAACATACTTTTAGATCGTGAATCACTCACACACAATCACATTTTTTCACTGACTTTTATTTATTTATCCAAAAACCTAGATATTTCTAGGAAAATACATGATTTGGGTTCACAGTTCAACAAGGATGCTGATTGCGCTTCACACACATCTAGAAATTTCGCAAGTTGACGTATCTCTGGATTGTTAGCTAGTCAACATCTGCATGATAATACACTTTTCTTTTTTTTTGAACAGCTGCAATGGTATTTCGGTCATAAGTTCCACGGAAAAATTTCTCCATTGAGGCAAGAACGCCAATTGTGCGTTATCTTGTGCCTATTTTCAATTAAATGGATACGCCGTCACTTTTCTGATCGGAAGAGCTCACTTTGGCCTGGAATATTGTTTTGAATGGTGTAATTAGTATACATTGCATACATTAAATTGGATCAATTACTTTTTGGCATACGTTCAATTGTGTGATGCTGTCAAACCGTCGACAGGCGGTATCTAAAGGAGGAAATCAGCTACGAGCTTGCGGACTCTAAACAAACGCAAAACTAATAAAAAATTATAAAGATAGCCTGAAACCAAATTGTAAAGAAAATTAATTTTAGTTTCCAGCACTTCATCAATCAAACATCGTCAACGTTGGCACAGGTGATTTTTCCATGTTCATTGTTTCAGGTCACCAATTTCTACTATATGATTCAAGAGGAAATGAGGTTACACGAACAGAAAATTAACCATACAATTCAACTGATAGATAAAAACACCATGATGCGTGGAAGTGAAATACACCACATCACAACTGTTAAAACTGTCAGAACATTCACCACCCATGCAAAACATTTTCTGATTCATTGATCTTCATCACCTAGCCTATACCACGAAAACCAAACACAATTAGTGCATAACGTTTTGCTGATGAAAGCTAACATATACCTGACAAATTTACTGCAGACCAGCAATTCCTGATGGACTCCCACACAACATTCCAGATAAACAAAACAGTAGTTATTCCTAAACAAACATCTTGCAATAGTGGTCAATATAATGCAGTAACTGGTAAACATAAAATCTCACATGAACAACAAATGTGAACGGAACCATTCGAAAATGAGGTAAACAATTTCAAAAATGAATTTGCACAAAAAGGATTTTAACTAAAACACTACCAGAGAACGAAGTTTTTCCTTCCACCTTTTCCTAATTTTAAAATCAATTAAAGAAACATAATTGTTAAGCAAATCTCACTGTGTACCTTTTTGTTGGTTGAATTTGGGAATGGCTTACTAGTTGGAATAAGTTTTTTTCTTTTACCCCAGATTTGCTTTCCGGGCAGCGCACTTCCAACTTTTTCTGCTGATCACAGTATCTGCATGACCCGCTGCAGAATTATCGCAAGTGAAGAGGAAATCGGGTCACAGATACAAAGGGACACAGGTACACGTTTATTTTCTTTAAATACCATAACGAGTGAAATAAACGAATCCGAAGAGCTTCGGTAATCATTCCAACTACCATAATTTTTTTGGCACTGAGCCTCCGTCAATTTTCTTTCCCAATCCTTTATAATTAAGAATCTGCCTTTAGAAAAATAAAACAAGAATCAGTGTAAATTTCTTGTCAATTGAATTACCTAAAACTGTGGAATCCTAGAGACATAATATTCTACAAACTCTTTGAATCCCTTGAAAGCAGAAAAATTTCTGCTAAAAGGTCCACGTTAGCCAGATACAGGTCAACTGGTACTTCCTTTTCGACTGGCATTGGCAGTGATAAATAACAAGTAGGATCAAATGCAACTGAGACCTCATCAGACCCCATACAAACCAAAGCCAATTTCAATACCCAACTAAAGAGATCTACTACTACAGAATCTATCTGTATTCTACTTATGATAAAATACCCAACATTCATGTGCAGCTTCCTGAAAAATAAAATGAGTTGGAACACAAGTGAACCTTGCTAATAAAAATTTGTAGCTATTTCACCTATATTTTGTCAGTGTCCATCGATGCAAGACTTCTTCAAAATCGGATTCAGATGTTCGTCTAAGCCCCCCAGAACAACGTAGAGTAGTTCTCGCGAAGCAGGGTGCTGGTATCCGGGAAACTGCAGAGCAAATCTACCGACTTGCAACTTACCCAATTCAAAATCGTTACGATGCACAAGTTAAAAACCTAGCTTTTACAAAGCAAGTAAATGGTATACCTTAAATACACTCGAAGGTAATGCATGGTCACCTTGGTAAGGTGTCCGCCAGACCACATCGTTCGTACAAGATGGCGCCGAGCATTTGCATTTCCTCCCTTGGATTTCATCTACAAAAATAAAGGTCTACCACGTTCGGCTGCCGTGATATAACTAGCCGCTACGACGCCATGATAAATGTGGCCATCAGCAGCTCAGCTCAGCACAGCACCTGGGCCACCTAGCGACTAGCCCCCTACGAGCCTAAAGCAAATATTTTGTTTGAGAAATAAGACTTTAATTGAATAAAAAAAAAAATTTTTAATGGGATGGGAAGAAAAAAAATCTAGGTATTGAAATAAACCACAAAAAAAAAACAGAAAGACTAAGAACTTAATCTAATTAATTCAATGTGCGTTGGTTCGTACGATGTTTCGTCGACTGGATCATTCGCAACAACGTGACTTTTCTAATAACTTATACATCTACTTACTAATGCCATCAACTTTCGTTTTTCAAAATACGGAATTACATGACATCACGTATTTTACCGCCTGCTCCCTCCGAGACTCTTACGGCGCTATACACCATTTTTATTAAAATCTTTTGGTTATGGGGAACTTACTGAACAATGAGTCGTGTAATTTATTGTTTCCAATCTATTTTACAGAAGCCAAGCCACTACCTGTATGCACCATCATTGACGAGAGCGGTAGGTTGTCAGGGTAGGCTGAATCTTTCCATAAGTTTACCCTGTTCCGTGAGATTTTTTCTAACTTTTGTCCTCATATAATAGATGGGGCAATCTCGGCTAAATGTGGCAAACGATTAGTATTAAGTATGTAACATGATTAGGATATCACTCAAACTATTTACTTGCAACAAAGAATCTCTTCGTTGAGACTTCCCTGGCACCGTTGACATTCTGTCCATAAACGATTAAACTTCTCTTCGAGAGCATAAAGTTGGCCAATTTCCCTCTGGTAGAACTCCGATTCTTTCGGCTTGCAAAATCTGTTTAAATTGGAACAGCAAATTTAACAAACATCACCGAGATAGGCAGAAATTAGACTTACTTGCATACAGCACTATCGTCTGGAAGGACGGTTTTGCATCCAACACAGGTGGATTTGCGTGTGGTAAAGCTAGCCAATCCACCAATTTTTGAAGTAACAAATGAAGGCGTCCGGGTATGGTAACCCTCTACAATACGGAATACAAACCGTTCAATTATGTCAAGCAAATAAAGGCGATAAGTCCATGTTTACGTAGCAACAATGATTCTGCTTTAGATCCAAGTATGGGTTCCAAAATCCGAACAAGGGGTTTTGAAAGCTGATTTTCCAAATGGTATGGGGCATCAATAGGTACGCTGTATTCCATTACAAAAATAGGGTTTACCGTCTAAAGAAGACGTATGAAAACTTAATAGTTCATGAGAAATTTGAAATCCAAAGACGAATCTTGAGGTAGGCTGGTGTACTTTTAGCGGCTGCGATAATGACATACGGAACTCGATCCCCTAATTTTGGGGTTGTACCAGCATCTCGCTTACGCATCTTGTGAGCTAGTTCCACATGTGCCTGTTTGCTGGCGTAGTCTTTATCTGTTTTAGTCAGCTCCTTTTTAATAAAAGAAAGCAAACGGATAAAATCACAGTTGGCAACGAGTTGACAATTATCACGACGAACAGTTTCTAAACCCTTACAATCCATTTTGTCAAACTTTTCAGGTTTGGTCCAATACAATCCTTGACAGTGTAGCTGTCGCTCCATTTCTTGGCACGAGTGATCGAAAAGGATGTTGCAAAGATTTTCACGCAGGGGAGTTGACCACTTTCTGCCATGCCCATTTCTCAACAAAGTACGCTCGCAGTCCACCGAAAAAAATCATAGGTCAGACTTGTTCATTTAACACCAAAGTTCTTTCACATTTTCACCACGATGAGATGAAAATGTTTGCTCTAGCGATCGATCATTGAATTTTTCTTGGTTTCTGTTAAACTTTAAATTATTTAACTTAGAGCAAGTGACGTCTCGTACGATCACCAGGTCAATGCAATGAGAAGTTGTAAAAGTAATTCAATCGTTTTTCTTTGTTTAGGCTATTCCCAAAAACTAATTGAAATCGTGTTTCATAAGCCACATTTTTTTAACTGGTAGCCCTACGTGGTAGGACCATCGAAGCTCTTCACTAAGTATTAAAACAATAGAATTCGTTGGAGCATTTTTTTTAACAGCTTTATTTTTTAAATCCGAATTATTTCCGAAAGTACAGGCAATCTGTAGTAACCAACATTGAATTTCTGAAAGAAATCGAAAGAAAAGAGAAGATGGAGAGGTATAACTAGGAAAATGTAAGTATGCTTAGAAAACCTGTGGACTTTCTTCAAATCACGTCCCATCTAAACGAAGGTGCAAACTTCACATCACATTCAAAATGGCAGCTATTGAAATTTAAAAGACTAGTTTACAGTGTCTGCAACGATGGTCATCAATTTTTCCTTCAGTCTGATAGAACCTTCTGAAACCAAATACATTGGCTGAAACTTGGTGGCATCATGATAACCGAATGAAATTGGGGGTGGGAGAGAGGTGACAATGGCCTTAACGATTAAAAAATTTTCCGCTTTAACAGCATAGTAATTTCATAACCAATTATGCCATTGTCGTCTCTCTTCACCTATTAACGTTCAGTGTATCAAAATGCCGATGTTCCGTAGCCAATGCACATCAGTCGCCAAAGTTACAATCAAAAAGAAATGAAAAATCGATACCAATGACAATGACCATAATGAGATTAGGGAACTGCTTCCTTTGACAGCAAACAGGTTTCCTAAGCGTCAAAGATGTTCATTGTCGTATGTCGCCATTCACTTCCGTCCAGTAGAGCATAATGCCATCAATTTGCAGCCACCACATCGAATCAGATCAATTTTGCCCCTTCCTTCAAACGTTACGAATTTAAACAAAACCAAAGCACACAGAATTATCTAAGCTTCAAAACATATTCATTGTTAGACCTTCTTCTCCTCTGCTTTCATTTCGTTGTTAGAAGAACGATGTCCAAACATCGTTTTGAGTCTTTTGAAGAATTTCTTCCCCTTTTTTTCTGCCTTTGGCTCCGGAAACATTTCTTTGGCGAAAGCCACTTCTGCCATCTTCTTCTCAAAATCGATATTTTCGTTTTCGACAATCACTTGCAGGGCTTTTTCTCTTCGCTGGACAAGTTCGGTTAGCTGGCCGATTTATCACTCGTGCCAAGAAATGGAGCGACAGCTGCACTGTCAACGCTCAACGAACACTCGAAACTCAACGAACGTCAACGAAAGCTGCAGTTTATCGCCCTATCCTCGCCGCCAGCTGGAACAATTCTACCGGAATAGGGAATCTGAGATTGAGAGTCTCAGTTCCTCTGTCAAAGCAGCTGAAGTTCTTTTGATTGACCAACTGGTCCCTGCGTCCGTCTTGGAGTTGTTGGCAGAAGAAAAAGGCACAACAAACCAACGGGACATTCAAACTTATCCACCTCCATCACTGTATGCTTTGCTATCGGCGTATTTAAGGCCGGACGTGGACGACGTTACGAAACATCGTCTAGTTCAATACGTCTTTATGGATTTGACGTGGATCTATGACCTGGATTCTAGTAGCGATGAGGCTGAAGGAGTTGACAATAAATCTGTTGGGAGAGAGGAGGAAGAGAAATTGGAAGGAGATTACGATGAAGTTGAGGAGGAAGAGGAACTGGAAGAAGAGGAAGACCACGGAGTAGCTCAAGAAGTAATTGGAGAAGTCCAGGTCTAATTGGTTCACCGCGTGGTCCTGTAGCTGAGGAAGGTGCTGATGTAGGGTCGGAAGACGAAGAGGGTTGCGAAAAAGTGGATGAACGCGAGGCACAAGAAAGGGAGGAAGTTTTCGAATACTACTTTAAAGTGGTTCTTGTGCCAGAGGTTAGATGGCAGTCGCATCGTAGTATTTCGAATCGCTAGATGGAACTGTCCCAAGTGTTTCTTCTACCGGACACTAGATGGCACTGTAAAAGTTCGTTCTTCCGGACACTAGATAGTCCAAAAAAGTTTTTTCTTCCGGACACTAGATGGCACTGTTAAAAACGTTTCTTAAGCCAGACGTTAGATGCCAGTCGAAAAACTTTGTTATTTCTAACCGCTAGATGACATCTGATGTCTGCACGCGCAAAGATTTGTTTCATTCTGATTAGTGTTGGCGATTATCTAAGTTCTGCTAGATACAATTATCTACGCCCACTTTTAGATAACGATACGATTATCGATAAAATATCTAATAACCCCCATCTACCGGCCAAAAATAGCACTGCACAAATGATAGGGGTTAGTTTGTCGGGCTTGTATCGATAATTATAAACAATAACCTTATGCGACAACCACCGTCTTCAATAACAAATGTCATAGCACTGTGGTTATAGACAGCGCTTGTGGCACAATAATTTCGAGTTCAACGCTAGGTACGGATGTATGTTTTTATCGATTTTTTGGTAGCAAATAATGTGTTTTATGCTTTGAAAAGCATGCAGACGACTGAAATATTAGATTTCCGTTGTCGATTTGTATCGATACTATTCAACAACAATGCATTTGGATTATGATTCAATTTGTAAGCAGTGTGCTGGCGCAGAGCTGTAAGGCGAGGTTCATGACACAAAGTCCTTGGGTTCAAGCCCAATCGACGAATTTTCCACAATTTTTGGTTTTGTGATAAAAATTGCATAAATGTTTTTACAAGAAGGTTTTTTAGAAGCGGTAGCATTTGTCCTTTTTTTAAATATTTATAATATCATATTACGAAACTTAAAGCACTGATAAATTTTATGGCAACACCCCCTAATACTGAAAAATTTCACTGCGCAGCTTCGTAAAATTGAGCAGACGACGATAAAATTAGATATTCGTCTGCAATTTGTATCGATACTATCCCACACCAATACCACCTTGCTGGTTACGTATTTTCTTAGAACGTCATGGCTAAGTGGAAGAAGATGTGGCTCAGGACAGAAAGGTACGGAGTTCAACCCTCAACGGAGACATAGTTTTCCACTATTTTTCCTTTTTGCAAAAATATGTTGTAGATGGTTTTTAACGGGAATTCACAAATATTTTGCATTACAGTCCTATATAAATATTGTGCCGTTTTTAATAGTTAATTTGCTGTATAAGAATACTATCAATTGCGGTGGCAACCCTGATATCAATAGTAAATAAATCTTCAATTTAAATCGTTGCAGACGACAGCAATGTTAGATTTTCGTCTGGAATTTGTATCGATACTTGTTAACACGATTATTATGTATTGCTTTGCTATCACTTATCATGAGGGAGTAGCGCTGTGGAAAAGTACTGCGATTGGGATTCGGAATTCTCGAGTTCAAATCTGTTTTAGGGCAATTTTTTTACAATCTGCTAGACATTATATTTTGAACGTATCTGAGTAACAAAAATTTAGGATGATCGCTCTCTGTTAACTGAGGCGTGTACGATACTAATAAAATAACATTTGTAATTTATAAATGTAACAGATTTTCATAGCAAAATAGTATTCTGTTTAGCATCGTTGATAAAGCAGATGACGGTAAATAACAGTTGCTTCTGAAATTTGTATCGATACTCGGCACCAAACGTTGGACTTATTGCCTGACACCAGACTTGCCGCGATCGCGATCAAAAATTGATCGCCTATCCGATCTTCGATCAAAAAATTGATCGGCGATCCGATCTTTTGAAAAAGATCGGAGATTGGATCGGCGATCCCAAAAAAATTGATCGCGATCCGATCTTTTTTAGCGATCAAACTTTTCGCCATCTAGCGGTAGATTTTGCAGTCGCATGGTTCTATTTCACTGCTATTTTTGCGAATGCCAATTGAGGGAAACTGTTTAGTGTTCACCCTCAATGGCGCCAGTGACTGTCGCTGTGACAGCCAATGCTACATTCGTGAAACAGTGTAAATTTTTAGCGTTAGATGTCGCACAAAAATGATCGGTAAAAATGATCGGCAAAATTTGATCGCCGATCCGATCTTTTGCAGTTTGATCGGATCGGAGATCGAGATCGGAAAATTGATCGGCGCGGCAAGTCTGCCTGACACACACAAATTGTGGAGAGTTAGCGTTGTGGATCAATTCCGCGCTCGCAATACAAAGTACAGAAGTTTGAATACGTCTGCGAGACGTTTTTTTATTATTTGAAATACATATTTTTATATGCTGACGGTAAATACATTTGCACAATGTTAAATTATTATTTTCTCTACATTTTATATTCATGTAATAAAAACTTCAACAAAAATCTATTGTATTTCATAAGGCAACACTGATATGTATAACTAAAATCATCTGTTAAGACTTGTAAAGTAAAGCAGACGATAAAAATATTGTATTTTATGATATTTGTATCGATACTCGCCAACGAAAACCATACTTGTGCCATGACATTTTTTTCTTACTGGTTTAGTGGTGAGGGTTAAGTCGGCGCTCGTAACACGAAGCGTCGGAGTTCAAATCTAGGCAGAGATGAAAATTTTTAAATTATTATAGTTTTTTTTTTTCATTTACACTACACGCCATCTATTGTTAAATGTGAGATCTATTTGGAGTGTATCGATACAGCGATTATCTAAAAAAGTCGACTATCTAAAAAGTATCTAAAAATATCGATATATCGTTTTCAGGTTTAGATAGTCGCCAACACTAATTCTGATCTAGTTTTCTGCCCTTTGTCACAAGGTAAGTGTTTTCTTGTATTCCTAGTGTGATTACTTTGATATGGTTTTGTTAGCAGTGCCGAGAAGGATATTTTGCCAGAGAGTGTCCACAAGCTGGTGGGGGCGGTGGCAGTGGCCCGTTGACGTCACAAAGTAAGATGAAAATATCGAAAAAGATGTGCGAATTTAACTTCTTGGTTCTTTTGATAGTATGGGGAAGGGGACGTTTCTCGAAGGACAAAACCGTGGCGGCTGGGGAAGTGATACCTGCCATGAGGTAAAAAAGAAAACAAAAACGTTTTAGGTGTCCATTTTTAAAGAAGAAGAGGGCCATGTAGCAAGGGATTTCCCACAAGGAGGAGGCATTGGTGGCAGCAAGTGTTACAACATAAGCACCAACTGTATCTTCACAAAAATATTTTATGTTGCAGTGTTCATTGTTTTACCACAGCGTAATGAAGCTGGCCACACCTCGGAAAGCTGCCCGAATCTATTCAGTGAATTGACGGAAGATGGAAAGCCGAGTGAACAATATATTCCGGAAGCTGTGACATGTGAAAGTAGTCCTCCAGGTAAGCCATTTTTCAAACTGTATTTTGTGACTTGAAAATATCTATTCGGTTTGCTTTAGATTACAGGAAAAGATGTACCTCAACACATAACATCATTCTAAGAAGCAGGCCTGCACCTACTACTACTTCAAAACTTAAGAATTCTGGCTACATAAAACCAACACCTGTTCAGAAAGCTTCCGTTGCAGGTATTCTTTCCAAAAGAAATTTAATTGGTTGTGCTGTCACGGGCTCCGGCAAAACAGTAGTCCAATTAATTAACGCTTAGTAATTTTGAAACCTGGATGTCCTGGTACTGACTTCATTCGAAGGGTTCGGTGTGAACTGGGTAAGTTGAAGTAAAAGTAATTTTGAGTGGGCACGCTGGTAATTACGACTACTAAAAGGTCCAATTGCATCTAAGGTATTCCACAAACCCTTTGTGATATTCGTTGATTAAGTCATCTAAAATTTAACACTTTTTCATGCAGGTGGCGTACTTGGTACCGGTTTTGAACATATTGCTTGAACAAGGTGTTGCTGGTGCGTCTCATTCCATGGAGCAAAAGCCAGAAGTTGTAATTGTCGCACCCACTCGTGAATTGGCCATTCAAATTCACCGGGGGGCGTGTTAATTCTCCTACAATTCGGTTTTAAAATCTGTGATTGTATATGGAGGAATTGTCACGAGCTATCAGCGGTCAAATCTTCAAGCTGGGTGTAATATTGTTGTCGCGACAGCGGCGATTCAACGATTTCCCGGCGACACTACGAATAAACACACTGAGTGGAATGTGATTGAGTGTATTTCAATTACACATAATGATACAGCACTGGTACATGCACAGGTATACAAGTCACGGTGTTAACTCCTTGACGTCGCAACCGTGGGCGCGTCTTTTATAGATAACGCGGGATCGTGAGTTGCGACTCAAGGTGTGGACGTGGCTGCCTACGTGGCTGTAGACTTCCTTGGAAGCGTCGTGGGTGGTAAGTAGATGCTTGGGTGCCTCGTTGCCGTGCGTGGTAGGGGTGCCGGTGATTGACAGCTCGCTGCACTGGATGAGGAGTTAGCCTCATCACATTCCTCCCTCTTTTAAAGAATTGGCTCGCCAGTTAATAAAAGGAGGGTGTTTTGTCAGAAGTGGGAATACATGGGGATAGATAGTGTGGGAATTTTGTAAACATGCCCTTTTTTACCTTTAACCGAAGAGTCGACCTATTTCTATTAATATTGGTGGATATTCTTAAGTTTGTTAGTAGGAGGGGTAAGTGAGGTGTTTTTCTTTTTGTAGATTTAGTTCACTTGTGGAGTCGATCGCGTTTGGTCTTTCTTCCACTTGTTGTTGTTTGCGTTTGTTGTCTGAAGATGATGTTAGATTTTGAAACCGTGGTGCGGTATCGTTCGCAAGTTGATACCGCTCTGTGGGTGATGGAACCTGTTATTTTCCATAGTCCGGATCTCGTTTATCGACGGCTCCAACCGGCTGATCGGGACCTTTTCTTCGATCTCTTCCGTCCGGCTCTGGCACTCCCGGATGATCCGCCACGGGACTTCGGCTTCCAACGCGTGTGGATTGAAGACTATTATTATAAGTGGGTATTGTAGTTTCATTTCCTTTTTCCGATGATTATTTCTTGTTTTTCGTTAAGGAATCATCCTGGGTATGCCCGCTACCGCGATCTATACCCCATCCGGTTTGCTCGGATCCTGTGGTGGTTGGAGTCGGGGAAAGATGTTTATCATCCGACTTCCGGTTCCTCGTGGTTTGTGAAGGAAGTTCTCCACGAGGAGCGTGAGGGTCTGCTGATGTTGCAAGGCCTTTGCCATTATCTCCGCTCCCTTCGTGATGGTGATTTTCTTATTTCTGAGTGACCTGTTATTTTGATGTTTTCCTTTCTTTTTGATGTTCTTGATGAAATACAGTACTTTGTTATTCGCAAAATCTTGTTCGTGAACTGTCTCAATCATGCTTGTCATATATGGTGGATGGGTAAGGGAAAAGGTAGGTGTGTTAGTAGTTGTGTCTACTTATTTGGTTACGTATACTTAATATGGAGGGAAAAGATATAAAATTTTAGTATTGAAAAGGTATTTTGGGTTTTATTTACTTTGTTTTATCTAAATTTTTTATGAATAAAATTTACCTTTACCGAATGGGAAACAATCATCTAATCAGGAAACTATTGGTTTCAAGAGAAATTGTGTTTTTTTTTTTTTTTTTTTTTTTTTTCATTTTTGGGGTGCTATCAAACACCCATCATTCCAGCATAGGCCTCTACCTGGAATGATGCGTGTATCGTTGTGGACATTGTTACATGTTCTTAATGGAATCATTGGCATTCCTTGTTCAATGTCTTGTGGATTTTCTATTTTTCTACAAGAGTTAAATATGGTCGTAAATGGAATGCACACAATACAAGCATAACCAATGGTTATGGTAAGTGCAATTACGCAAACTGCTAGTATCCCATATTTGAATATGGTTACCCAGCTGGTTAGGTCCCAAAAGTTGTTTTGGGCTTTGTTATCCAATACCAGTCCGGAAAGTGAATTGGTATTGGATTGTTGTATTCGACCAACTAGTTCGGTGAGAACGTTTAGTTGCTCGACATTACTTGTCTCATACATCGAATGATGTTGTGGCAAATAATCGTAGGATTTTAGAGGTAATTCCTCAAAAGCTTTAATCAGATTCAGTTTTAATACATGAATGGATGGTTCCTGCAACTTCCATTCGCCATTAATCCATGTATAAGTTTTATCGTTTAAATTTACATATTGCCCGCTCCAGAAACAATCCTGGAACGGATGTAGCGACCAGCCGTCCCTTCCGACAGTAAAATTTCCATTTAAACCTGTCTGAAAGAATGGCTGATAGCCGCACTGCGTTTGCACGGCTGTTATTTTAACTGGAACTGTCTCGCATTGTTGTAATACAAGACTCTTTCCATTTCCTGTTATTCTAGTGCACATTTGTAAATTTAATGCGCGAGCTGCTAATAATCCGCTTGTCTGGGCCAGAATCATTGCCTGATTTCGTTGTAAAGCGGTTATTTTGCAGTATAGTTGTCGAACTTCATTCGCTAACTGAGTTTCGTGTTTCACGGCCTGACCCTCGATGTACTGTCGATTTTCGACATCGAGTAACGAACGGGTGTTGGCCGTCAGTTGTGTATTGTTGCTCGAGATGTCTGTTATCTCGCTGGAATCGTTTAATTCAATGAATCTTTCTTGTTGTTTTTTACGGTTTCTACCTTCCCTACGTCTTTTGATGCTGTTTACATCTTCTATCTTTTCTAATGGAAAAAGTGTAGGACCAAGCGTTCTCTGGAAAACCCATTCCTGTATTCTTTGCGAGGAGTCGCATGGTATTGCGCGCACTGTTTTATCTTCGTAAAACGGTGTTAGACAATAAGGGTTATCTTTAAGCGCGAACAGCCTGTCTACTACATTGTAGTTCCACAGAGTTCGGTTTCCTGATTCACTGTCACAAGGTGTCGTTCCTAACGGTGTTACACAAGTTGTTGTTGATGCAATTCGTAGCTTCCCATTGACATACGCAAACTCTTGCTTTGGGTAACTGTCTTCTGAGGAGCTTTGATTGCAAAACTGTAAGGTGAGTGTTTGCTTTTCTGTTATCGTTAGGCAGTAGTCTAAATTTGTTGTTGGCTGGATCTTTCCATATAACGCCGGTGGGTTAAATGGAATGTGGTCACTAATCTTATCGAATTGCTTGGTTTTTGTTCTGTCTACAGTGGTGATTCTTGGTCTTTTCTGTTCCTGAAGTCTATCATCTTCATCTAACGTTTCATCTTCTGAATCTAACAATTCTACTAACCAAAATTGATAAATGTTCCCATTTTCACATGGTTCTACTGATATGGGGTAATCTAGAGTGATATTTACAGTTAAACAGTTCCCTGTGTGCGCCTGAACGATTCGAAATGGAATTAATTCTGGCGTCATTGGGTTGGGGTCGAGACTCCAAACGTCTGTTGGGTTTTCTGCTTCATCGCTGTTCGTTCCGCATTTCTTCACACCTGTGTTGTTTGCTGTGAATTGATGAATGCAATGTTGAAGGAAACTTTGCATTATCATGCCATTCGGAAAAAATTTAAAGTTTTGACCGTTCACTACCGCTTTCTGTAATTCTTTTCCGGGTGTTAAGGTGTTGTCGAATGAGCATGGCGGGACTGAAAATTTTCCGCTTCGTGGTAAGTAAGCTAAACAGCGGCTAGAATTGCTTGCTAACATTAGGAAACCTGAAAGTTCCTTTGCGTAGCTTCTTTTCTGACGCTTAGTATTCTCGTGGATTTCTATGTACGTATCGGGTAAGCCGATTACTGGAAATACAGTTACATTTGTACAGATTTGTGTTTTATTAGAAGAGATTATAAATTCTAATTGCGACGCGTGGTCTTCTATTCTACTTTGTTTCTTACTTCTAGTTAAGTTACCGCGACCTTGAAATACTGAGTTGATTTCGCAAACCGGTTCTTTCGGGTCTGGGGATTTCCAAACTATTGTCAAATCGTTGTGATTTGAGAATTCTATGGTACTAGAGTTTGCTAAAATTCCAAAAGGTGATAATACGGGGCAATCGTGACATTCTTTGGTTAATTGGATGATTTGCGTGACACAATTTTTAGTTGTATACGCCTGCGTGGTCATCCAATAACCTTCTCCTTCCGGTTCTTGAAGGTATCGGAACGTCTTCCCGTCTTTAGCCATTGGGCTGGTAACGCAAGTATTTGGATATTTGGCGGTGGCCCAACATTCATTGGCGCTTACTTTAAGAATTTGTTTTTTAAAAATGGTATCATGGCTTAACAAGAAATTTGTGGAAATTTCTTTTGTCGCGAGCCACTGGGTACAAGCATACCCTTCCCATGTTATTGGTTCCTTGTTTTTTGTTAGTAACGTATAAATTACTTTTGTCGGTATTTCTATTGGTTCGGGATGTGAACAATAGTCTGGGTCTTCTAAATCTATTGTACCTTTTGTTATTGGCTGGGAGCAGTTGCAAGTGTTGATGGTTATTGGCTGAACTAGGCCTACGGCTAGAGCGAAGACAAGGCTCGAAACTACGATATTCATCTGTAATGGCATTATATTTCGGTTATCAGTCTTTTCGGTTGTTTAACTGCTTGTCTTAGTGATCTTCTAACGGGAATTGCTACACTTGTTTGTTTCTTCCGTCTTTCTCTAGGCTTTTTTACCGGTGTGGTTTCACTTTCTATAGGCAACTGTTCTCTTTCACTTCTCTCGCCAGTTTGTTCGGTTACCGTTTCGCTTGCGGCTCTTTCCCTTTCTTCTTCTTCTACTAACTGTGACTCTTGTACTCTTCTTCCCTTTTCTTCCCTTGTTTCTTCTTCTGTATTTCGTCGTTCATTCGCTCTGTCGGTTTCGGTTTCTGCGTCTTTCGGGTCACTTTCGCTTTCGGGGTCTACTTCCCTTCCCTTTTCGGTGGTATTTGCTACTAACTGATTCTCGTTGTCTACTTCTTGTCTACTTTTCCACTTCTTTAGGCGGTTTACATGAACAACTGCCGTGTGGTTTTCTGTCGTTCTTCTAATTAAATAATTAAGATCAGAAAGTTTTTCTACGATTGTGAAAGGACCATCCCAACGCATGTAAAATTTTCCTGTCTGTGGTTTCATTTCTTTTAATAAAACGAGATCTCCTTGTTCGAATGAACATTCCTTTAAGGATTTGTCGTAGTTCTCTTTTTGTCGTGATTGAGCTATAATTAATCTACTTTTTGCTAACTCTAAAGCTTCGTGCCACTGTTGAGAATAAACATTGGTTTGATCTTCTAAAAGACGATTCCTCATCGGAGGTCTTAGATCTGTCGGTTCCAGGGCGTCTCTACCCTTCAGGAGATAAAATGGAGTTTCACCTGTGCTGGAGTGGGGCGTTCGGTTGTAGGCTGCGACTACGTAATCAAGATGCTCGTCCCACAGCGATGGGTTTTGAGCGACGTGCGCAGTTAACATATCTCCTAGTGTGCGATTAAATCGTTCTACGGCTCCATCAGTTTGTGGGTGATAGGCCGTCGTTCTTAATTGCTTCACTCCTAGCTGTCTGCATAACTCTGCCATTGCCGACAACTGGAAGTTGGAACCTCTATCCGTAAGGATCTGAGAGGGCAACCCTTCGTAGTTGACGATGTGTCTAATGAATTTCCTCATGATAGTTTGCGCCGAAATTTCTTTTATGGCTAGAGCTATCACATACCTAGTGGTGTACTCCATTACCACTAGGATGTACCTATTACCTTTTGTACTTTCGGTTACGGGGCCTACTATGTCCATTGCCAATCGTTGCCAGACGTAGTCTGCCACTGGGATTGGTTGGAGCGCGGCTTTGCACGCACCTGACACTTTGCGCTTGGCGCAGGTTAAACAGTTTAGAACGAATACTTTTATATCATTGGCCATTCGTGGCCAGAAATACTTATTACTTATATTTGCTGTTGTTTTGGCTATCCCTAAATGACCTGCTAATTTGTGGTCGTGGTAGAGTTTCATAATGTCTACTCGTAGTGTTGCCGGCACTACTATTTTTCCTCTAGCGGTGGTCAAAACTCCACTAGGAAGATATCTGAACTCTTCCTCCTCATTTAGCTTGATCCCTCGTACAGCTTCCTGACAAAACTTGTCCTCTTGCTGTGCTATTATCCAATCATCTGCCACAACTTTTTGTGACATTACCACGTTTACTGGTATCCTACTAAGTGCATCGGCGTTCTGATGAAGTTTACCAGGACGGTACTGAATCTCCATTTCGAACTGTTGCAAAAATAAGAACCAGCGAGCCAACCTTCCAGTGGGCTCTCTGATTTTTTGAATGTACTGTAGAGGTCTATGGTCAGTGACTATCACAAAGCTAGTACCGTATAGGTAGTGGAAGAATGCCTTAACCGAATGGATAATGGCATATGCTTCCTTCTCCGTTGTACACCATTTCATTTGAACGTCAGTCAAGTGTTTAGAAGTATAGGCTATGGGATGTTCTAAGGATCTGCTTAATGATTCTGTTGACTCGTCAACCACTCGTAAGTCATCAGGTGACTCCTCAGTGGATCCGGGGTTGGCACTTGGATATGGCATTTGAGAAAGAACTCCGCCTACTCCATACCCGCACGCATCCGTATGTAGGATGAAAGGTCGCGCGAAATCTGGGTACGCAAGGGTTGGGGCGGAACATAGGCAATCTTTAATGCTTTCGAACGCGTTCATTTCCTCCTGCCCCCATTGCCATGGCACCGCGCTCCTGGTGAGCCGTGTTAGCGCATGGACTATATCGGCAAATTGATTTATAAAACGTCTATAATAATTAGCTAAGCCTAGGAATGCTCTGATCTGATCGGCGTTTTTTGGTGCCGGATATTTCCTTACAGCTTTTACTTTACTCGGGTCAACCATGACTCCTTTCTCTGATACGATGTGTCCTAAGTACTCAACTGTCTTCGCAGCGAACCTACATTTCTGAATTTTGACCTTCAGACCGTTTGCCTGCAAGAGGCGAAAGGTCGAGGTTAGGTGATCTGCATGTTCGGTTATACTTTTACTGTATACGATGATGTCATCGATATACACCATAACACATTTCCCTATTAAAGGTTTGAGAACGATCTCCATCGTTCGTTGAAACGTGCTAGGGGCATTGCATAGCCCGAATGGCATCCTAATGTATTCAAAATGACCGGCTTCTGCCGTAAAAGCAGTTTTGTGTATGTCTTCTTCTTCTATTTCGATTTGCCAGTACCCACTGAACAAATCTAACGTCGAAAATAACTTGGCTCCGTGTAGGAGGTTTAGTGTGTCCTCAATTCTTGGAAGAGGGTACCGATCTTTTACTGTCACTGCATTTAGATCTCTATAATCAACGCACAGTCTCAATTCACCTGATTTTTTCTTTACCATGACGATGGATGCTCTGAAAGCACTGCGACTTTCCCTAATTATGTTGTATTTGAGCATTTCCTCAATTTGTTGTCTAGCAATCGGTTTTATCGCTTGGGGCATTCTATATGCACCTCTCAATTTTGGATTTCCTATTGTTTCTATTCTATGTTTTAATACGCTAGTTCTACCTAATTCAATCAATTTAGATGCGAATACATCCTTATGATTATTTAAAACTTGACTAATGTGCACTCTGTCTTTCACAGCTAAGTGTGACAGTTGAAACGTTATGTTCGAATTTTGTTGAATATTATAAATAGGGGTTACTAATTTTCTAAAATTTATTCTAGTCTCTACTCCGCTAGTTTCTAATGTTAATATGTGATTTGCTACATCTATTTTAGTTTTATACTTATGAAAAAAGTCTAAACCTAGTATACAACCTTCCTGAGCTTCTGGTAAAACGAAAAAATCATGTTGCAAAATACAACTTGGTGCTAATTTTATGCTAAGTGTGAAATATCCTAATGGGTACATGACGTTCCCTGATGCTGAAATGAACGATTGCTGATTGTGACATTCTAGTTCAACTAAAATTGCTTTGTGAGGTAGAAGAGCAAATTTATCTGATGACATGATACTGGCTGCTGCACCAGTGTCTATTAGGGCTTGGGATTTTTGTGTGCTGAATTCTACAGGTATTCTAATTAAGCTACATGTCTGTTTTGGTTGTTCTAATCTGCTTTTTCCTGCAGTCTCTTCGGATTTTTGGTCCGACATTCTCTTGCGATGTGACCTTTGTTGCCGCATCTGTGGCATATTATCGCGTCGTCCTTACTTCTACTACTTGATCTTTGTTTGTTTGAGTCACGAGTTGAGTGAGGGCTTTTGGACCTCGACCTGTCGTTGTTCGATCTATTTCTAGAACTACTTCTGTCTCTTTGTCTACTCTCCGATTCACGGGATCTCCCACGGCTTGTCGATCTTTCACGTGATCGTGAACGATTTCTGTCGTAGTACCTATCCTTGTCTTGGTTGTATGAACGGTCTTGGCGGCTTCTATTGTGTGAACTATCTCTAGATGGTTGCCTGTCTTCCCATTTAACACTATTTCTTCTTGTCGAGTCCCTACCTTGTCGGTACGTGTCGACACTATTTACTGATGAATCTTGTCCCACTATCGGTTTTGTACCTGCTAAATTTAGTTTTATTAAGTTATTTTTTAACTCATCCAATTCCGCTTCTAGATCTCTTACTGGTCTTTGTGTTTCAAGTTTAAAAATAGATTTAGGTTCTAGTGCCTGAGTACTATATGCTATCATTTCTGCTTCTAACGCTGCTTTTTTGAAGTTTTCCCAATTTGGTGTAGAGGGGTATTTGCTGTGGTAAAGAATTGTTTTGATCTGTGGGAGTAATCCTTCTAACAGCATTTTTATGAAAGTATCATCTTTCAGTGCTATTAATTGTCTACATGGACCTTGTTCTTCGTCCCCTTCCTCATAATAAATGGAATTGAATGCCTGTTCAATTTTATTAATGAAGTGTCTTACTGGTTGGTTTGGCGATTGTTTTACTGAAAATAACTGTGTCTTTTGTTTAGCGCTATCTGCTGGGTGTTGGAAATGTTCCTTCAGCGCAACTCTCCATTCGTTGTACGTTTCTCTCGGAAACTCTCTTAAACGTTCTACATACCACTGTAAGGCTGATCCCTTCAATCGCGTGGCTAAGAATTTTTTTACAGATTCCCTGGGCCATTCGTGGATTGTGGCTATTGCTTCTGCATCGCGTAGCCATACCTTTATGGGTTGATCGTTTACATTCCCACTATAGATTGGTATAGTTTGGATTTCATCTTTTCTGGAAATAGCAGCTGCTAAGGCACGCATGTCTTCGTTTGCAGCCATTTCTATTTGTTGAATCTGGAATCTGTCAACAGTGTCTATTCCTATTGCTTGAGTTGTTTTTAGCGCGTGGTTGTCTTGCTTTAGTGCTTCTAAATCTAGCTTCAAGTTGTCGTATTCTCTACCTACGGTATCTACTTGCTTAGTTGCTTGTCTTTCCTGCTGGAGGGCTTGTTTTAACTCCTCAATTTCAAGTTCTAAAGAGTTTATTTTTCTACTACTTATTGTCAGATTGTGTTGGGCGATTTCAATTTCGTTGCTGCTTGCTGCGATCGCGATGTTTCTCTTGAATTCCCTTAGTTGGTTTTCTAGAGCTTGATTTGTGGTCTGTAATTGATTCTTTTCTTCTGCTTGACGGGTCTGGTTCAGTTGGAGGGTTTGTGAAGTTGATTGATTGATGGTTAATTCCTGTCTTAGTCGATTGTTTTCTAGTTGTAGTTTCACTAAGTTGTCTTTTTGTTCTACTTGTTCCTTTTTTAGAAGATCTATTTCTTCTAGTTTTTCTTCAACTGATTTGGACAATTCTGAAATTTCCTTATTCTTCTTTGCTTGATCCAGAATTAGTTTTTTGTGTTCTGCCTGAAGCGTTACAATTTCTATTTCTTGTTCTATGCTTTTAGTTTCTAAAGCTTTGTAACTGATCTGTAACTTGTCTAGGTCAATTTGAGTTGTGGTAAACTTTTTTAGTAGACTGGTTCCTTCTTCGAGGAGTTGTTCTTCTCTTAGTTTTAGTTTGTCCACTTCGCTTCGCAGCCTAGTTTTTTCGTTTACTAATTTAGTTTTTACTGACGAATGTTCTGATTCTACTTGTTTAATTGTGGATTCTAATAGATGTACGTCTTGGGTTTTCTTTACTAATGTAGAAATTAAATTTGATTTTTCTTCTTGAGTTTGTTCTAATTGCTGGGACAAATTATGTGCTTGGTATTCTATTGCCTGTTGATGGGCGGCGGTAGTGTGAATTAATGCAAGACCTTGATTTTCAAGTTCTTGGATCTTTGTTTCTGCTGCCACTAGTTTTTCTGTAATTAGTTTGTACTCTAAATCCTTTTCTTTTAACCTTGTTTTTAAGTGTTTTGTTGCTAACTTATCCTTTGTTGATTCTAATTCTAATTTGTATTGCTTAATTGATTGATGAATCCCCAATAAAGCTGTTTTCAAAAAATCTCTTTCTTCTAGCAGCCTGTTCTTCTTTTTGCTGGGTAGATTTTCGTTTGAGTGATACTTAGTTAACTGTTTCTCTTCGTCACTTTCTTTTGGACTTTCCTCTGCACTTCTAGTCCGTTTTATTGGAACTATCCGAACTTCTGAAATCTCAGTGTCTAATGTAGGGTAAACTTTCTGTGTTGACCGTCTGGTGTCAACCAAACTTTTTCTACTAGGACGCTCTTTCACAGCTAACGACTCATCTACTGGGGCTGTCGGTTTGTATAAATCTACCGTTAAATTGTCAGATGACATTTAAATGACTTGCCCTTTATCGCGGGGAGTGTAGACGTCTGACGACCGTCTGCGATGTCTCGGATGGTTTGTGCTTGTTGCTCTTCAGGGTTCCGGGTTGGAAAACTCTATCGTTGGGAGTTTTAGACGTCTGCCGACCGTCTTCAATATCTCGAACGGATGGTGCTCTCTGTTCTGCAGTGTTCCGGGCTGTTAATCTTTTGAACGAAGTTCAAAACTGGACACGTTCACCAAATGTAGTGGGCGTATTTATCACTACGAATAAACACACTGAGTGGAATGTGATTGAGTGTATTTCAATTACACATAATGATACAGCACTGGTACATGCACAGGTATACAAGTCACGGTGTTAACTCCTTGACGTCGCAACCGTGGGCGCGTCTTTTATAGATAACGCGGGATCGTGAGTTGCGACTCAAGGTGTGGACGTGGCTGCCTACGTGGCTGTAGACTTCCTTGGAAGCGTCGTGGGTGGTAAGTAGATGCTTGGGTGCCTCGTTGCCGTGCGTGGTAGGGGTGCCGGTGATTGACAGCTCGCTGCACTGGATGAGGAGTTAGCCTCATCACACACTATATTCACATTGAATACACGTATATTTGATACTGTTTAATTTAGATCATGAAACTGATTCTATAACACTATATTCACATTGAATACACGTATATTTGATGCTGTTTGAATGTAGATCATGAAACTGATTCTATAACACTATATTCACATTGAATACACGTATATTTGATGCTGTTTGAATGTAGATATTGAAACTCACTGTATCACACTATATTCACATTGAATGCACGTATATTTGATGCTGTTTGAATGTAGATATTGAAACTGATTCTATAACACTATATTCACATTGAATACACGTATATTTGATGCTGTTTGAATGTAGATATTGAAACTCACAGTATCACACTATATTCACATTGAATACACGTATATTTGATGCTGTTTGAATGTAGATCATGAAACTGCTTCTATAACACTATATTCACATTAAATACACGTATATTTGATGCTGTTTGAATGTAGATATTGAAACTCACTGTATCACACTATATTCACATTGAATACACGTATATTTGATGCTGTTTGAATGTAGATATTGAAACTCACTGTATCACACTATATTCACATTAAATACACGTATATTTGATATTGTTTGAATGTAGATTATGAAACTGATTCTATAACACTATATTCACATTGAATACATGTATATTTGATGCTGTTTGAATGTAGATATTGAAACTCACTGTATCACACTATATTCACATTGAATACACGTATATTTGATGCTGTTTGAATGTAGATATTGAAACTCACTGTATCACACTATATTCACATTGAATACACGTATATTTGATGCTGTTTGAATGTAGATATTGAAACTCCCTGCATCACACTATATTCACATTGAATACACGTATATTTGATGCTGTTTGAATGTAGATCATGAAACTGCTTCTATAACACTATATTCACATTGAATACACGTATATTTGATACTGTTTGAATGTAGATATTGAAACTCACTGTATCACACTATATTCACATTGAATACACGTATACTTGATGCTGTTTGAATTTAGATATTGAAACTCACTATATCACACTATATTCACAATGAATACACGTATATTTGATGCTATTTGAATGTAGATATTGAAACTCACTGTATCACACTATATTCACATTGAATACAAGTATATTTGATGCTGTTTGAATGTAGATATTGAAACTCACTGTATCACACTATATTCACATTGAATACACGTATATTTGATGCTGTTTGAATGTAGATATTGAAACTGATTCTATAACACTATATTCACATTCAATACACGTATATTTGATGCTGTTTGAATGTAGATATTGAAACTCACTGTATCATACTATATTCACATTGAATACACGTATATTTGATGCTGTTTGAATGTAGATATTGAAACTGATTATATAACACTATATTTACATTGAATACACGTATATTTGATGCTGTTTGAATGTAGATATTGAAACTGATTCTATAACACTATATTCACATTGAATACACGTATATTTGATGCTGTTTGAATGTAGATATTGAAACTCACTGTATCACACTATATTCACATTGAATACACGTATATTTGATGCTGTTTGAATGTAGATCATGAAACTGCTTCTATAACACTATATTCACATTGAATACACGTATATTTGATGCTGTTTGAATGTAGATATTGAAACTCACTGTATCACACTATATTCACATTGAATACACGTATATTTGTTGCTGTTTGAATGTAGATATTGAAACTCACTGTATCACACTATATTCACATTGAATACACGTATATTTGATGCTGTTTGAATGTAGATATTGAAACTGATTCTATAACACTATATTCACATTGAATACACGTATATTTGATGCTGTTTGAATGTAGATATTGAAACTCCCTGCATCACACTATATTCACATTGAATACACGTATATTTGATGCTGTTTGAATGTAGATATTGAAACTCACTGTATCACACTATATTCACATTGAATACACGTATATTTGATGCTGTTTGAATGTAGATCATGAAACTGCTTCTATAACACTATATTCACATTGAATACACGTATATTTGATGCTATTTGAATGTAGATATTAGAATTCACTGTATCACACTATATTCACATTGAATACAAGTATATTTGATGCTGTTTGAATGTAGATATTGAAACTCACTGTATCACACTATATTCACATTGAATACACGTATATTTGATGCTGTTTGAATGTAGATATTGAAACTGATTCTATAACACTATATTCACATTGAATACACGTGTATTTGATGCTGTTTGAATGTAGATATTGAAACTCACAGTATCACACTATATTCACATTGAATACACGTATATTTGATGCTGTTTGAATATAGATATGAAACTGATTCTATAACACTATATTCACATTGAATACACGTATATTTGATGCTGTTTGAATGTAGATAATGAAACTGATTCTATAACACTATATTCACATTGAATACACGTATATTTGATGCTGTTTGAATGTAGATCATGAAACTGCTTCTATAACACTATATTCGCATTGAATACACGTATATTTGATGCTGTTTGAATGTAGATATTGAAACTGATTATATAACACTATATTCACATTGAATACACGTATATTTGATGCTGTTTGAATGTAGATATTGAAACTCACTGTATCACACTATATTCACATTGAATACACGTATATTTGTTGCTGTTTGAATGTAGATATTGAAACTCACTGTATCACACTATATTCACATTGAATACACGTATATTTGATGCTGTTTGAATGTAGATATTGAAACTGATTCTATAACACTATATTCACATTGAATACACGTATATTTGATGCTGTTTGAATGTAGATATTGAAACTCCTTGTATCACACTATATTCACATTGAATACACGTATATTTGATGCTGTTTGAATGTAGATATTGAAACTCACTGTATCACACTATATTCACATTGAATACACGTATATTTGATGCTGTTTGAATGTAGATCATGAAACTGCTTCTATAACACTATATTCACATTGAATACACGTATATTTGATGCTATTTGAATGTAGATATTAAAACGCACTGTATCCCACTATATTCACATTGAATACAAGTATATTTGATGCTGTTTGAATGTAGATATTGAAACTCACTGTATCACACTATATTCACATTGAATACACGTATATTTGATGCTGTTTGAATGTAGATATTGAAACTGATTCTATAACACTATATTCACATTGAATACACGTGTATTTGATGCTGTTTGAATGTAGATATTGAAACTCACAGTATCACACTATATTCACATTGAATACACGTATATTTGATGCTGTTTGAATATAGATATTGAAACTCACTGTATCACACTATATTCACATTGAATACACGTATATTTGATGCTGTTTAAATGTAGATAATGAAACTGATTCTATAACACTATATTCACATTATATACACGTATATTTGATGCTGTTTGAATGTAGATCATGAAACTGCTTCTATAACACTATATTCGCATTGAATACACGTATATTTGATGCTGTTTGAATGTAGATATTGAAACTGATTATATAACACTATATTTACATTGAATACACGTATATTTGATGCTGTTTGAATGTAGATATTGAAACTCACTGTATCACACTATATTCACATTGAATACACGTATATTTGATGCTGTTTGAATGTAGATATTGATACTGATTATATAACACTATATTTACATTAAATACACGTATATTTAATGCTGTTTGAATGTAGATATTGAAATTTACTGTATCACACTATCTTAACATTGAATACACGTATATTTGATGCTGTTTGAATGTAGATATTGAAACTCACTGTATCACACTATATTCACATTGAATACACGTATATTTGATGCTGTTTGAATGTAGATATTGAAACTCACTGTATCACACTATATTCACATTGAATACACGTATATTTGATACTGTTTGAATTTAGATCATGAAACTGCTTCTATAACACTATATTCACATTGAATACACGTATATTTGATGCTGTTTGAATGTAGATATTGAAACTCACTGTATCACACTATATTCACATTGAATACACGTATATTTGATGCTGTTTGAATGTAGATATTGAAACTGATTATATTGTAGCGAATGGTTTCTTACTAGTTCGCGAAATACGAGAATGGCGTGAGAGAGAGCTTCAACGCCCGTTCTCACCCTCCGTTATAGCTGTAACGGGGAGACTCACCTTCCGTCGGGAATGGTCGTCTTTCTCCATCCGATCGCTTTAGCCTTGGATGGGCGGAAGATGCGAACGATGAAAAACCCGGGCAGAGTAGTCAGGCAGTGAGTAGTCTGGTCAGTTGTGAGTCAGTCGTGTTAGTCTGTTTTTCTTTAACTTGTGCGTTTCTGTCCCTAGTGTAAGCAGTTATTTCCCTTTCTTTTATGTTACCCTTTTAGTGTTACGCCTTGTGTAGTTGGCCGTGTTGGTTAAAACCCTGTAATAAACAGTTACTCCCGTGATCGCTCGTTACATGGTGGAGATGCAGGGTACACCTACCTGCTAGAGCAAGGTAAGTCTTTTGGCGTTTTCGTGAAGGTAATAGTGGAGTAAGGAGCTAGGAGGCGGGTACTGTTGGGAGGTCCTTGGGAAGTGCGACCAGCGGGTACGGTTACCTTAAATTGCTTGGGCATAGGACCACAGTCCCGGCCGAACTTCTTGCCCCTCTGTTTTCCTCCACTGCCTGTGAAGACCTTGTTCGGTGGGTAAAATAGGTGTACGGGGGAAACCTTGAGACCGGAGAGTCGTAGGATTTCGGGTTAAGGGGGTAGATGAATTTTGGTCAACTTAAGCAAAGTAAAAGGATAAGGGGGATCGCAGCATCACCTGAGAGGGAGAATAGGGAGCGCGTAGAGCAAGAAAGGGAATTGGGGGTTAAGCCTAAAGTCCCGACGGGAGCTTGCGTAGACGCGGGGACTCAGACTTCCCCCACGATCGGCCATTCAGCTTCGAATCCTGGAGCTGAATCTCAGAAACCGGTCGGGAGCGTAGGTGCACAGACTCAGGTTGTCTGTAATTACCAGAGGTTGCGAGCGCAACAGAAACCCCGGGATAGTGGGATCGGGGAGCAGACGGTAGTCGAGCCGGCGAGCACCTGTGAGGAAGTAGGTGGGAGAGAACGTGCGTCGACGTACCCACTTTTCCTAGATAGTAAGTCTACCAGTAGAGGTGAATTACTTGAGGGCGCGATAGATAGAACCGTCGCCGAATCCCTGCAGTGGGACTCGGGAGATTTGCGCGAGGTCTTGGCGGAATCGGGACCCTCAGAAAGAGAGACTAGTGAAGACTTGGGTTCAAGCTTCCAGGGTTCAAGCTTCCGGGGTTGGAGAGGTCCTAACGGTTCTTCGGTAGATTCGCCTGTAGAGACTTCTAGTGACGAAGAGGAGACAAGCAGCGAATTTTCTGGTAGCACCGTCCCTTCCCCCTTGCCACCGTTGGCAATGGCTCAGCGGGTACCGGCCCCTCAGTTGAAGTATCGTTCTCCTCCAATTTTCTACGGGAAAAAGGAGGAGGATGCGGCCGATTGGTTGGAGCGCTACGAGAGTACTGCTCAGTACAACCGTTGGGGGAATACCGAGAAGGCCGAAAATTTTGGGATGCATCTGGATGGGGCGGCTCGTAAGTGGTTCCTTTGCTCGGGCGCTCCCGCGGATTGGGAGGATACTCCAGCGGTGGCAGCGGCACCGGGGGAAGCTGCTGTCCCGGCGGTGCCCGGGTTGCGAACGAGATTCCTCACGGAATTTCAATCACAGCATTATGGCCGCTATCAAGAAGCGAGATTACGGCAGCGCAAGCAGGGCATCGAGGAATCGGGAGTAGAATACTTTTACGACGTAATCGACTTATGTCGTAAGGTAGACCCGGGGATGCCGGAGGAGGCAAAAGTAGACTATCTTTTTAGGGGACTGAAGCCCACCTTGTTGGAGAAGATTTGGATAGTTAGCCCCAAAACGTCCGCAGAGTTTTTGGCAGCCCTAAAATTGCACTCCGAGGCCTCGGAATTAGCTAATCGACCCGACTGGGCCATTAGCGTCCTGGGCGCTGCGAAGGGTGGGGCACCATCTAAGCAGGATACGAAAGACGAGTTACGCGACTTAGTTCTTGAGTTAAAGGCGGAACTCGCTGAATTGAAGCGGGCAGCTAAATCCTCGGGGACCACTACTAAGCGAGAGGGGGCGAGGTCTCCCCAGGGTTCCGTCTCCTTCGCGTCACGCACGCCGGATGGGAAGCCGATTTGCCATAGGTGTGGGAAAGCAGGTCACATCGCTCGCTATTGTATGGCGGAGAAGGTGAATGACAAAAAGAAGGAGCCGGCACGCAAGCAGCCGGATGGGGGACGCGATGACCCGCAGGAGGATAGAAAGGGGAGCCGGAAGGACGACCGAAGAGACGGGTCGCGAACAGATGGGGCAAACCGTGAGAAGAAGGTCGAAAGTCGCGAAGCCCGAGACAGCGATAGCATGAGCGTCGGGATGGTCTCGACCGACGAGGACGAAGCCCAGGAACCAACGGTCCTGCTTATAGACTCTTCTCGTTTAATTACGGAAACTGTAACCTGTCAGGGCGTGGATATTCGGGCCGTAATCGACACTGGCGCCGTAGTATCGGTGGCGTCTCCTGATTTACTTCGGAAGCTACAGAGGGAACGGATAGAGTGGGGTGGGCCGTCGGTGGTGATGGTAAATGGTCAGAAGGCCCCTCCGTTAGGAGCTATGGAATTAGAGATCGAGCACCAGGGTAAAAAGGCCAGCGGTCAAGTACTAGTACTCGAGATGAGTGGCATCGAGTTACTGCTAGGGAATGATTTCCTTAGCCAGTTTAAAAGGTTGCAAATTAACTATGATGCGGAGCGTCCGGAGTTGTTGCTAGGGAGCCTAGTGGAAGAGTTGGCTGAAGAGGCAGAGCGCAGGACAAGGCCGAAGATAGTAGCCAAGAAAGCTAGAATGCTCCCTCCCCGGGCCATTGTTCCAGTAGAGATTGAACCTACGAATTTGGGGGAGGCAACTTGGATGATTGAGCCCTCTGAGCATCTCTCGCGGGTTAAGGGGGTTACCACCGGGAAGGTGCTAGTGTCAGCTGACCCCCTACTCGATCGCGTGCTTATCGTAAATTGGGCTAATCGCCAAACGTACTTGAGGGAGGGCACGGTGTTAGGCCAGATGGAGATCATCGATTCTTCTGTGGTACCCATTGAAGTAGCTGTGCAGCAAAACGAGGAGGAAGGGGCGGCTATTGCGCTAACGTCCGAGGAGGTCCTTCCCGACTCTTCGGATGCGGGGGCCATCCCCCGCGAAGCCTTTAGAAAACAAGTTTCGACAGACCTCCCTGCCGCTGAAGCTGAAAAGCTGGTGGACGTACTCGAGGAGTTCAACACCTGTTTTGCGTTGAGAGATGGTGAACTAGGGATGTGCCGAGAGGCTGAGCACCGCATTAACACGGGGACCGCAGCACCCGTTCATCAACCACCCTACAAAAGCGCGTGGAAAGAAAGGGCAATAGTCCAGGAACAGGTCGACCAAATGCTAAAAAAAGGGGTGATCGAGCGCTCCAGCAGCCCCTGGGCCTCGCCTGTGGTTCTCGTGAAGAAAAAGGATGGAAGCTGGCGTTTTTGTGTCGACTATCGTCGGCTGAACTCCATCTCAGTGAGGGACGTGTACCCTTTGCCGAGAATTGAGGAGACGCTGTCGCGTATGGGAAATGCCTGTATTTTTAGCACCATCGACCTTGAGAGCGGGTACTGGCAGGTACCCCTCCACGAGGCCGACAAGGAAAAGACCGCGTTCGTTACCCCCGACGGCCTGTACCAGTTCCTGGTAATGCCGTTTGGGCTAGCTTCAGCCCCCGGAACCTTCCAACGGATGATGGATTTAGTCCTGGCCGGACTCAGGTGGTCGATCTGCCTCGTCTACCTGGATGACATCATTATCTACGCTTCCGGAGTGAGAGAACATTTAAGCCGAGTCCGCCAAGTTCTGACCGCCTTACAAAGTGCGGGCTTAAAGATCAAGCTAGTCAAGTGCCAGTTTGGAGCCAGTGAGATCAAAGCTCTTGGCCACGTAATCAGTGGGCTAGGTGTCCGCCCTGATCCCGACAAAATTAATGCCATTGTCAACTTTCCCGTTCCTTCCTCTTTCAATAAACCGAGCGAAAGGTTGAAATGCGTACGTAGCTTCGTTGGGTTGTGTTCTTATTACCGTAGGTTTATCCCTCAGTTCGCCCAGTCCGCAAAGCCGCTTACGGACCTGTTTAAAAAAGGAGGTTGTTTTGCGTGGGAAGCACCGCAGGAAGCGAGTTTCTTTTCTTTGAAGCAGGCGTTGACTCGAGCTGCAATTTTAGCCTACCCCGATTTTGATAGGCCTTTTGAAATTCACCCTGACGCTTGTGACTACGGCCTAGGGGCCGTACTGCTACAACGCTTCGATAATGTGGAGAGGCCGTTGGCCTACGCGAGTCGACTACTGTCTAAAAGTGAAAGTAACTATTCCATCACCGAGAAGGAGTGCTTAGCCTTGGTGTGGGCCGTGAAGAAGTTTCGCAGTTACATCTGGGGCATGGAAACTTTGGTGGTAACCGACCACCACGCTCTTTGTTGGTTGTTGACAAAGAAGGACTTAGCAGGGCGCCTAGCCCGTTGGAGTCTCCAGCTCCAAGAATTCTTACTACGCATCGTTCATCGGAACGGGAGATTACATTCCGACGCGGACGCTCTCTCTCGTTACCCGACGGACTCTCCGCAAGAACTAGACGAAGATTTGCAGTGCATGGTTGCTGCCCTGAGTGTCGACCTGGAAGGCAAAAGTACGTTACAGTGCGCCCAGAAAAATGAGTGGAAGCTTGTATTTGCGGAATTGGAAAAGGGGAAACCATACCCCCAATATCGTCTTAGGGATGGACTGCTATATCGTGCAAAAGTCATGGAGGACAGCCTTCTCTTACGTCTGTGTGTTCCCCAACCCTTCAGAGAAGAAGTGATGCGTGCTTGTCATCACGACATTACTGCTGGCCACTTGGGACTCACGCGGACACTACACAAGATCCAGGCCCGGTATTATTGGCCAGGCATGGGAGAGGATATCCGTGATTTCCTGCGGAAGTGTCGCGAGTGTCAATCGCGCAAGCCGGTATACCAGCGTCCGGCTGGATTCATGGAAATCCAGCAAAGTGAGCGTCCCTTCGAGAGACTGGGGATGGACATTTTAGGTCCCTTCCCTCTGTCAAAAACCGGTAATACCAACATCATTGTTGCCGTTGACTACGTTACTAAGTGGGCAGAGACTAAAGCCCTGCCGAGAGCAGACGCCGCAGAGGTGGCTGACTTTTTGGTGAAAAATGTGTTGTTACGGCATGGAGCCCCTCGTAAATTGACAACCGACCAAGGGCGCTGCTTTATGGCGGAAGTGACGCAGAAGGTGCTACAGGCGATGGAAACCAACCATACGCCCACCACAGCATACCGGCCCCAGGCGAATGGGTTGGTCGAGCGGCTAAATCATACTCTAGCCGATATGCTATCTATGTACGTTAGTGCGGATCACCGGGATTGGGATGAATCCTTACCGTTCGTAACCTTCGCCTACAATACCAGCCGCCAGGAAAGCACGGGGAGGACCCCTTTTTACCTCGTCTATGGAAGGGAGGCTTTCCTCCCTATCGACGGTGCCTTGGGTTCCGACCCCAATCTTGTTCCTCCTCGCGACCGGGACCCCACGGAATGGGCCTTGGAAAGGTTACAACGAGCGCGTCAGGACGTACAGAGGCTGAGCGCTGCCGCACATAAAAAGCAGAAGGTGCGGTACGACGAGGGACGCCGAGAGGCCCCGACTTACCTGCCTGGTGAAGAGGTATTAATTTACAAACCGATCCGGAAGGTAGGGAAGTCGGAGAAGCTTCTGCATCGCTGGTTTGGGCCGTACACGGTTGTGCGCCAAACCACTCCCAGCAACTATGAGGTCAAGCTCGGCAAGTCCCCAAGATCCGAAATTGTACATGTGGAACGGATCAAGCCTTTCGTCGACTGTGTGAGTCCTAGGCCCCAGGTGCAAGCCACCAGTGCTATGGGCATCGGCGATCAACCAGGGGAGACTTCCCCGCGTCGCCGACCCCGGGCCCACACTGAAAACCGGGCACCCGAACAACCACCGGAGCTGCCACCGCTCGCGGAGTCCACCCTTCCGCGATCGGCCACCCCGCCCGATGGAGAGGGAGGTGGAGGCCCCCGACGTTCCGCAAGGATCCGAGCGGCCAGAAAAACATTCATGTTAACCTTCCCGCTCCTGTTTATCCTCACGGTGATAGGAGAATTTAAGCATGCCTTAACTAAAGAAGTAGTGGCTTATCAAGGAGTGATTTTTAAATCCGAGGGGGAAGTGTCGTTCTCCGACTCCGAGTGGGTCGTGGCCACCGACCTTACGTTCGACCACCTGACAACCATGATGAAGACCTTGCACGAGTGGCTCGAAGTGAAAGTGGATACTATGGCTAATCGTCATAATGGCCCTAGAGACAAATTTAAGCTGACGCTACAACAACATGTGAAGGGGAGAGCCCTAGTTGAGTTAGGGAAGTTACGGCGTTGTAACCAACGTTTTAGTGACCTAAAAACAGCCGTAAACCTGCAAGCAGCGAGGCGGAAGCGAGGATTAATTGACGGAGGTGGTAAAGTACTCAGTTGGCTCTTCGGAGTGTCCACGCAGGAGGACCTCGAACATGTCCATGGTCGCTTGGAAAAATTGTCCACGGAGACTACCTCAATAGTGCATGCTTTGGAGGTCCACGCATCTCTCATAAATGAGACATTGTGGGAAACGAAAGCAATAGCTGATGCTGTGAATGAGCTACAGACTGCTTTCGCGCAAATCGAGAGAGAAACCTGGAAATTAGACCAAAAAATTGAAGGAGTCGCACGAGAAATGGAGACACATTGGATAGCAATCACGAGAGTGGAGGATGCTTTTCGGCAGGTGGAGTCCGCCCTCGCCTGGCTTGATGAAGAACTGAACAGCTTTTCGGTTGGCATAGCTACTATGTCCATGGGGCGGCTTCCGGTTACTCTTTTTCCTCCATTACAAGTGCAAGCTGTGCTGAAGGAAATCAAGGCGGTTCTACCTCCAGGCTGGTCGTTGAGCCCATCCATCCAGAACGGGGATATCTGGAAGGTGTATACAGAAGCGAAAGTGGTAGTAGCCACCGTAGGTAACTACCTCCGCATTTTCATGCACTTACCCGTGTTCGAGTTTCCTTTCAGATTTACGCTGTATGAGGTCATCAGCTTGCCGCGCCCCATCGGCAATGCCACGCTAGGTGCTCAGTTTGAGCCCCTTCCCCCATTTCTCGCCGTGGCCGGTGATAGTCAGGCTTTTGTGGAATTGTCGGTGTCCGACTCTGCCCGCTGTGTGACTTCCCCTACGTCCATCTGCCCAATCAGCCGAGCAGTAAATAGGAAACACCGGGAGTCAAGTTGCGCAATGGCGCTGTTTCTAAAGGACGAGGTGCGAAGCCGCCTTCACTGCAAAACTAAGCTTTCGCCCTGGAGAGGCCAACAAACGGTGTATCTAGGTCACCGTAGGTGGGGTTATTCCACGACGCAAGAGACGACTATAACGTTCACCTGTCCACACGACCGCGGGAGACCGAACACCGTTATTAAGAAGGAAGCGTTTGATGTCTTCGAGGTACCAATGTCGTGTTCAGCACACACGGACGATTGGATTTTTCAGGCAAGCTTCAGAAAAAATGTCAAACATGCACTCAGCAACAGCACTCTACCGACTATGACGCAGCTCGAAAATTTGGGTCCGCTTCTATCGGAGACTGCCGAAGAGGAAACTTCATCGCCCGGCGAAAAAAATAGTGCGCCTAACAAGCTCCTACTATCGCGCCGCGCTAAGTTTCAGAGCCGTATTTCACTCATGAGTGAACACTTGCGCGTGATTGAAGAAGAAGAGAAAGCAAGAGTGGCTATGGAGGTCGACCGCACCGTCGGGCTCCGTTATCCCTACGAAATAGTTGTCGCGATAGTCGGGTTGTTGCTGGGCTTTGGGATATTGTTATTTTTCAGCTGGCGTGGATATCAGTTATCGCTCGCCAGCGTTACCCAACGCATAGTCGAACTAGAAGGCCGACTAGCTGTACACGAGGCCGACGTAGAAGGACGACTGTAGTTCGACCCTCCAAATACCGAAAAACTCTGTTTAGTCTCGCGTCGTGTCGTTATTATTATGCTTACCCCTTTTATTCCCTTATATGTAGTCTGCCCGATATTTTGTGTGTAGTTTGTCTGCTGTTAAAGATAGTGTGTTGCATTTGTTTCATTTACGTTATTTGGGTCTAGGTCTACGCCCGTCTAGTGTCTGCTCGCGGGACAATGCGATCGGGACGAGTCGCAGGCTGAAGAGGGGGATGTAGCGAATGGTTTCTTACTAGTTCGCGAAATACGAGAATGGCGTGAGAGAGAGCTTCAACGCCCGTTCTCACCCTCCGTTATAGCTGTAACGGGGAGACTCACCTTCCGTCGGGAATGGTCGTCTTTCTCCATCCGATCGCTTTAGCCTTGGATGGGCGGAAGATGCGAACGATGAAAAACCCGGGCAGAGTAGTCAGGCAGTGAGTAGTCTGGTCAGTTGTGAGTCAGTCGTGTTAGTCTGTTTTTCTTTAACTTGTGCGTTTCTGTCCCTAGTGTAAGCAGTTATTTCCCTTTCTTTTATGTTACCCTTTTAGTGTTACGCCTTGTGTAGTTGGCCGTGTTGGTTAAAACCCTGTAATAAACAGTTACTCCCGTGATCGCTCGTTACAATATAACACTATATTTACATTGAATACACGTATATTTGATGCTGTTTGAATGTAGATATTGAAACTGATTCTATAACACTATATTCACATTGAATACACGTATATTTGATGCTGTTTGAATGTAGATATTGAAACTCACTGTATCACACTATATTCACATTGAATACACGTATATTTGATACTGTTTGAATTTAGATCATGAAACTGCTTCTATAACACTATATTCACATTGAATACACGTAAATTTGATGCTGTTTGAATGTAGATATTGAAACTGCTTCTATAACACTATATTCACATTGAATACACGTATATTTGATGCTGTTTGAATGTAGATATTTAAACTCACTGTATCACACTATATTCACATTGAATACACGTATATTTGATGCTGTTTGAATGTAGATATTGAAACTCACTGTATCACACTATATTCACATTGAATACACGTATATTTGATACTGTTTGAATTTAGATCATGAAACTGCTTCTATAACACTATATTCACATTGAATACACGTATATTTGATGCTGTTTGAATGTAGATCATGAAACTGATTCTATAACACTATATTCACATTGAATACACGTAAATTTGATGCTGTTTGAATGTAGATATTGAAACTGATTATATAACACTATATTTACATTGAATACACGTATATTTGATGCTGTTTGAATGTAGATATTGAAACTCACTGTATCACACTATATTCACATTGAATACACGTATATTTGATGCTGTTTGAATGTCGATCATGAAACTGCTTCTATAACACTATATTCACATTGAATCCACGTATATTTGATGCTGTTTGAATGTAGATATTGAAACTGACTGTATCACACTATATTCACATTGAACACACGTATATTTGATGCTGTTTGAATGTAGATCATGAAACTGATTATATAACACTATATTTACATTGAATACACGTATATTTGATGCTGTTTGAATGTAGATATTGAAACTCACTGTATCACACTATATTCACATTGAATGCACGTATATTTGATGCTGTTTGAATGTAGATATTGAAACTGATTATATAACACTATATTTACATTGAATACACGTATATTTGATGCTGTTTGAATGTAGATATTGAACCTGATTCTATAACGCTATATTCACATTGAATACACGTATATTTGATGCTGTTTGAATGTAGATATTGAAACTCACTGTATCACACTATATTCACATTGAATACACGTATATTTGATGCTGTTTGAATGTAGATATTGAAACTGATTATATAACACTATATTTACATTGAATACACGTATATTGGATGCTGTTTGAATGTAGATATTGAAACTCACAGTATCACACTATATTCACATTGAATACACGTATATTTGATGCTGTTTGAATGTAGATCATGAAACTGCTTCTATAACACTATATTCACATTGAATACACGTATATTTGATGCTGTTTGAATGTAGATATTGAAACTCACTGTATCACACTATATTCACATTGAATACACGTATATTTGATGCTGTAAGAAAGTAGGTCAAGAAACCACTCAATAACACTATATGCACATTGAATACACGGATATTTGATGCTGTTTGAATGTAGATATTGAAACTCCCTGCATCACACTATATTCACATTGAATACACGTATATTTGATGCTGTTTGAATGTAGATCATGAAACTGCTTCTATAACAGTATATTCACATTGAATACACGTATATTTGATACTGTTTGAATGTAGATCATGAAACTCACTGTATCACACTATATTCACATTGAATACACGTATACTTGATGCTGTTTGAAAGTAGATATTGAAACTCACTGTATGACACTATATTCACATTGAATACACGTATATTTGATGCTATTTGAATGTAGATATTGAAACGCACTGTATCACACTATATTCACATTGAATACAAGTATATTTGATGCTGTTTGAATGTAGATCATGAAACTGCTTCTATAACACTATATTCACATTGAATACACGTATATTTGATACTGTTTGAATGTAGATATTGAAACTCACTGTATCACACTATATTCACATTGAATACACGTATACTTGATGCTGTTTGAATGTAGATATTGAAACTCACTGTATCACACTATATTCACATTGAATACACGTATATTTGATGCTGTTTGAATGTAGATATTGAAACTCACTGTATCACACTATATTCACATTGAATACACGTATATTTGATGCTGTTTGAATGTAGATATTGAAACTGATTATATAACACTATATTTACATTGAATACACGTATATTTGATGCTGTTTGAATGTAGATATTGAAACTCACTGTATCACACTATATTCACATTGAATACACGTATATTTGATGCTGTTTGAATGTAGATCATGAAACTGATTATATAACACTATATTTACATTGAATACACGTATATTTGATGCTGTTTGAATGTAGATATTGAAACTCACTGTATCACACTATATTCACATTGAATGCACGTATATTTGATGCTGTTTGAATGTAGATATTGAAACTGATTATATAACACTATATTTACATTGAATACACGTATATTTGATGCTGTTTGAATGTAGATATTGAAACTGATTCTATAACACTATATTCACATTGAATACACGTATATTTGATGCTGTTTGAATGTAGATATTGAAACTCACTGTATCACACTATATTCACATTGAATACACGTATATTTGATGCTGTTTGAATGTAGATATTGAAACTGATTATATAACACTATATTTACATTGAATACACGTATATTGGATGCTGTTTGAATGTAGATATTGAAACTCACAGTATCACACTATATTCACATTGAATACACGTATATTCGATGCTGTTTGAATGTAGATCATGAAACTGCTTCTATAACACTATATTCACATTGAATACACGTATATTTGATGCTGTTTGAATGTAGATATTGAAACTCACTGTATCACACTATATTCACATTGAATACACGTATATTTGATGCTGTTTGAATGTAGATATTGAAACTCACTGTATCACACTATATTCACATTGAATACACGTATATTTGATGCTATTTGAATTTAGATATTGAAACGCACTGTATCCCACTATATTCACATTGAATACAAGTATATTTGATGCTGTTTGAATGTAGATATTGAAACTCACTGTATCACACTATATTCACATTGAATACAAGTATATTTGATGCTGTTTGAATGTAGATCATGAAACTGATTCTATAACACTATATTCACATTGAACACACGTATATTTGATGCTGTTTGAATGTAGATATTGAAACTCACTGTATCACACTATATTCACATTGAATACACGTATATTTGATGCTGTTTGAATGTAGATATTGAAACTCACTGTATCACACTATATTCACATTGAATACACGTATATTTGATGCTGTTTGAATGTAGATATTGAAACTGATTATATAACACTATATTTACATTGAATACACGTATATTTGATGCTGTTTGAATGTAGATATTAAAACTCACTGTATCACACTATATTCACATTGAATACACGTATATTTGATGCTGTTTGAATGTCGATCATGAAACTGCTTCTATAACACTATATTCACATTGAATACACGTATATTTGATGCTGTTTGAATGTAGATATTGAAACTCACTGTATCACACTATATTCACATTGAATACACGTATATTTGATGCTGTTTGAATGTAGATCATGAAACTGATTATATAACACTATATTTACATTGAATACACGTATATTTGATGCTGTTTGAATGTAGATATTGAAACTGATTATATAACACTATATTTACATTGAATACACGTATATTTGATGCTGTTTGAATGTAGATATTGAAACTGATTCTATAACACTATCTTCACATTGAATACACGTATATTTGATGCTGTTTGAATGTAGATATTGAAACTCACTGTATCACACTATATTCACATTGAATACACGTATATTTGATGCTGTTTGAATGTAGATATTGAAACTGATTATATAACACTATATTTACATTGAATACACGTATATTGGATGCTGTTTGAATGTAGATATTGAAACTCACAGTATAACACTATATTCACATTGAATACACGTATATTTGATGCTGTTTGAATGTAGATATTGAAACTCACTGTATCACACTATATTCACATTGAATACACGTATATTTGATGCTGTTTGAATGTAGATATTGAAACTCACTGTATCACACTATATTCACATTGAATACACGTATATTTGATGCTGTTTGAATGTAGATATTGAAACTTATTCTATAACACTATATTCACATTGAATACACGTATATTTGATGTTGTTTGAATGTAGATATTGAAACTCACTGTATCATACTATATTCACATTGAATACACGTATATTTGATACTGTTTGAATTTAGATCATGAAACTGATTCTATAACACTATATTAACATTGAATACACGTATATTTGATGCTGTTTGAATGTAGATCATGAAACTGATTCTATAACACTGTATTCACATTGAATACACGTATATTTGATGCTGTTTGAATGTAGATATTGAAACTCACTGTATCACACTATATTCACATTGAATACACGTATATTTGATGCTGTTTGAATGTAGATCATGAAACTGATTCTATAACACTATATTCACATTGAATACACGTATATTTGATGCTGTTTGAATGTAGATATTGAAACTCACTGTATCACACTATATTCACATTGAATACACGTATATTTGATGCTGTTTGAATGTAGATATTGAAACTGCTTCTATAACACTATATTCACATTGAATACACGTATATTTGATACTGTTTGAATGTAGATATTGAAACTCACTGTATCACACTATATTCACATTGAATACACGTATATTTGATGCTGTTTGAATGTAGATATTGAAACTCACTGTATCACACTATATTCACATTGAATACACGTATATTTGATTCTATTTAATGTAGATATTGAAACGCACTGTATCCCACTATATTCACATTGAATACAAGTATATTTGATGCTGTTTGAATGTAGATATTGAAACTCACTGTATCACACTATATTCACATTGAATACACGTATATTTGATGCTGTTTGAATGTAGATATTGAAACTCACAGTATCACACTATATTCACATTGAATACACGTATATTTGATGCTGTTTGAATGTAGATCATGAAACTGCTTTTATAACATTATATTCACATTGAATACACGTATATTTGATGCTGTTTGAATGTAGATATTGAAACTCACTGTATCACACTATATTCACATTGAATACACGTATATTTGATGCTATTTGAATGTAGATATTGTAACTCACTGTATCACACTATATTCACATTGAATACACGTATATTTGATGCTGTTTGAATGTAGATATTGAAACTGATTATATAACACTATATTTACATTGAATACACGTATATTTGATGCTGTTTGAATGTAGATATTGAAACTCACTGTATCACACTATATTCACATTGAATACACGTATATTTGATGCTGTTTGAATGTAGATCATGAAACTGCTTCTATAACACTATATTCACATTGAATACACGTATATTTGATGCTGTTTGAATGTAGATATTGAAACTCACTGTATCACACTATATTCACATTGAATACACGTATATTTGATGCTGTTTGAATGTAGATCATGAAACTGATTATATAACACTATATTCACATTGAATACACGTATATTTGATACTGTTTGAATGTAGATCATGAAACTGATTATATAACACTATATTCACATTGAATACACGTATATTTGATGCTGTTTGAATGTAGATATTGAAACTCACTGTATCACACTATATTCACATTGAATACACGTATATTTGATGCTGTTTGAATGTAGATATTGAAACTGATTATATAACACTATATTCACATTGAATACACGTATAATTGATGCTGTTTGAATGTAGATATTGAAACTCTTTCTATCACACTATATTCACATTGAATACACGTATATTTGATGCTGTTTGAATGTAGATCATGAAACTGATTCTATAACACTATATTCACATTGAATACACGTATATTTGATACTGTTTGAATGTAGATATTGAAACTCACTGTATCACACTATATTCACATTGAATACACGTATATTTGATGCTGTTTGAATGTAGATATTGAAACTGATTGTATCACACTATATTCACATTGAATACACGTATATTTGATGCTGTTTGAATGTAGATATTGAAACTGATTGTATAACACTATATTCACATTGAATACACGTATATTTGATGCTGTTTGAATGTAGATCATGAAACTGCTTCTATAACACTATATTCACATTGAATACACGTATATTTGATGCTGTTTGAATGTAGATATTGAAACTCACTGTATCACACTATATTCACATTGAATACACGTATATTTGATGCTGTTTGAATGTAGATATTGAAACTCACTGTATCACACTATATTCACATTGAATACACGTATATTTGATGCTGTTTGAATGTAGATATTGAAACTCACTGTATCACACTATATTCACATTGAATACACGTATATTTGATACTTGTTGAATGTAGATATTGAAACTGATTATATAACACTATATTCACATTGAATACACGTATATTTGATGCTGTTTGAATGTAGATATTGAAACTCACTATCACACTATATTCACATTGAATACACGTATATTTGATGCTGTTTGAATGTAGATCATGAAACTGATTCTATAACACTATATTCACATTGAATACACGTATATTTGATGCTGTTTGAATGTAGATATTGAAACTCACTGTATCACACTATATTCACATTGAATACACGTATATTTGATGCTGTTTGAATGTAGATCATGAAACTGATTATATAACACTATATTCACATTGAATACACGTATATTTGATGCTGTTTGAATGTAGATATTGAAACTCACTGTATCACACTATATTCACATTGAATACACGTATATTTGATGCTGTTTGAATGTAGATATTGAAACTGATTATATAACACTATATTCACATTGAATACACGTATATTTGATGCTGTTTGAATGTAGATATTGAAACTGATTCTATAACACTATATTCACATTGAATACACGTATATTTGATGCTGTTTGAATGTAGATATTGAAACTCATTGTATCACACTATATTCACAATGAATACACGTATATTTGATGCTGTTGAATGTAGATATTGAAACTGATTATATAACACTATATTCACATTGAATACACGTATATTTGATGCTGTTTGAATGTAGATATTGAAACTGATTGTATCACACTATATTCACATTGAATACACGTATATTTGATGCTGTTTGAATGTAGATCATTGAAACTGATTCTATAACACTATATTCACATTGAATACACGTATATTTGATGCTGTTTGAATGTAGATATTGAAACTCACTGTATCACACTATATTCACATTGAATAAACGTATATTTGATGCTGTTTGAATGTAGATATTGAAACTTATTCTATAACACTATATTCACATTGAATACACGTATATTTGATGCTGTTTGAATGTAGATATTGAAACTGATTCTATAACACTATATTCACATTGAATACACGTATATTTGATGCTGTTTGAATGTAGATATTGAAACTCACTGTATCACACTATATTCACATTGAATACACGTATATTTGATGCTGTTTGAATGTAGATATTGAAACTGATTCTATAACACTATATTCACATTGAATACACGTATATTTGATGCTGTTTGAATGTAGATATTGAAACTCACTGTATCACACTATATTCACATTGAATACACGTATATTTGATGCTGTTTGAATGTAGATATTGAAACTGATTATATAACACTATATTCACATTGAATACACGTATATTTGATGCTGTTTGAATGTAGATATTGAAACTCACTGTATCACACTATATTCACATTGAATACACGTATATTTGATGCTGTTTGAATGTAGATATGAAACTGATTCTATAACACTATATTCACATTGAATACACGTATATTTGATGCTGTTTGAATGTAGATATTGAAACTGATTCTATAACACTATATTCACATTGAATACACGTATATTTGATGCTGTTTGAATGTAGATATTGAAACTGATTGTATAACACTATATTCACATTGAATACACGTATATTTGATGCTGTTTGAATGTAGATATTGAAACTGATTCTATAACACTATATTCACATTGAATACACGTATATTTGATGCTGTTTGAATGTAGATATTGAAACTGATTCTATAACACTATATTCACATTGAATACACGTATATTTGATGCTGTTTGAATGTAGATATTGAAACTGATTCTATAACACTATATTCACATTGAATACACGTATATTTGATACTGTTTGAATGTAGATATTGAAACTCACTGTATCACACTATATTCACATTGAATACACGTATATTTGATGCTGTTTGAATGTAGATATTGAAACTGATTCACTGTATCACACTATATTCACATTGAATACACGTATATTTGATGCTGTTTGAATGTAGATATTGAAACTCATTGTATAACACTATATTCACATTGAATACACGTATATTTGATGCTGTTTGAATGTAGATATTGAAACTGATTCTATAACACTATATTCACATTGAATACACGTATATTTGATGCTGTTTGAATGTAGATATTGAAACTGATTCTATAACACTATATTCACATTGAATACACGTATATTTGATGCTGTTTGAATGTAGATATTGAAACTGATTCTATAACACTATATTCACATTGAATACACGTATATTTGATGCTGTTTGAATGTAGATATTGAAACTCACTGTATCACACTATATTCACATTGAATACACGTATATTTGATGCTGTTTGAATGTAGATATTGAAACTCACTGTATCACACTATATTCACATTGAATACACGTAAATATCATGCTGATTGAATGAAGATCAAGAAACTGATTATATAACACTATATTCACATTGAATACACGTATATTTGATGCTGTTTGATTGTAGATATTGAAACTCATTGTATCACACTATATTCACATTGAATACACGTATATTTGATGCTGTTTGAATGTAGATATTGAAACTGATTCTATAACACTATATTCACATTGAATACACGTATATTTGATGCTGTTTGAATGTAGATATGAAACTGATTCTATAACACTATATTCACATTGAATACACGTATATTTGATGCTGTTTGAATGTAGATATTGAAACTCACTGTATCACACTATATTCACATTGAATACACGTATATTTGATGCTGTTTGAATGTAGATATTGAAACTGATTCTATAACACTATATTCACATTGAATACACGTATATTTGATGCTGTTTGAATGTAGATATTGAAACTGATTGTATCACACTATATTCACATTGAATACACGTATATTTGATGCTGTTTGAATGTAGATATGAAACTGATTATATAACACTATATTCACATTGAATACACGTATATTTGATGCTGTTTGAATGTAGATATTGAAACTCACTGTATCACACTATATTCACATTGAATACACGTATATTTGATGCTGTTTGAATGTAGATATTGAAACTGATTCTATAACACTATATTCACATTGAATACACGTATATTTGATGCTGTTTGAATGTAGATCATGAAACTGCTTCTATAACACTATATTCACATTGAATACACGTATATTTGATGCTGTTTGAATGTAGATATTGAAACTCACTGTATCACACTATATTCACATTGAATACACGTATATTTGATGCTGTTTGAATGTAGATCATGAAACTGATTCTATAACACTATATTCACATTGAATACACGTATATTTGATGCTGTTTGAATGTAGATATTGAAACTCACAGTATCACACTATATTCACATTGAATACACGTATATTTGATGCTGTTTGAATGTAGATCATGAAACTGCTTCTATAACACTATATTCACATTGAATACACGTATATTTGATGCTGTTTGAATGTAGATATTGAAACTCACTGTATCACACTATATTCACATTGAATACACGTATATTTGATGCTGTTTGAATGTAGATAATGAAACTGATTCTATAACACTATATTCACATTGAATACACGTATATTTGATGCTGTTTGAATGTAGATATTGAAACTCACTGTATCACACTATATTCACATTGAATACACGTATATTTGATGCTGTTTGAATGTAGATATTGAAACTGATTATATAACACTATATTTACATTGAATACACGTATATTTGATGCTGTTTGAATGTAGATATTGAAACTCACTGTATCACACTATATTCACATTGAATACACGTATATTTGATGCTGTTTGAATGTAGATATTGAAACTGATTATATAACACTATATTTACATTGAATACACGTATATTTGATACTGTTTGAATGTAGATATTGAAACTCACTGTATCACACTATATTCACATTGAATACACGTATATTTGATGCTGTTTGAATGTAGATATTGAAACTGATTATATAACACTATATTCACATTGAATACACGTATATTTGATGCTGTTTGAATGTAGATATTGAAACTGATTCTATAACACTATATTCACATTGAATACACGTATATTTGATGCTGTTTGAATGTAGATCATTAAACTGATTATATAACACTATATTCACATTGAATACACGTATATTTGATGCTGTTTGAATGTAGATATTGAAACTCACTGTATCACACTATATTCACATTGAATACACGTATATTTGATGCTGTTTGAATGTAGATATTGAAACTGATTATATAACACTATATTTACATTGAATACACGTATATTTGATGCTGTTTGAATGTAGATATTAAAACTCACTGTATCACACTATATTCACATTGAATACACGTATATTTGATGCTGTTTGAATGTAGATATTGAAACTGCTTCTATAACACTATATTCACATTGAATACACGTATATTTGATGCTGTTTGAATGTAGATATTGAAACTGATTCTATAACACTATATTCACATTGAATACACGTATATTTTATGCTGTTTGAATGTAGATATTGAAACTCACTGTATCACACTATATTCACATTGAATGCACGTATATTTGATGCTGTTTGAATGTAGATATTGAAACTGATTATATAACACTATATTTACATTGAATACACGTATATTTGATGCTGTTTGAATGTAGATATTGAAACTGATTCTATAACACTATATTCACATTGAATACACGTATATTTGATGCTGTTTGAATGTAGATCATGAAACTGAGTATATAACACTATATTTACATTGAATACACGTATATTTGATGCTGTTTGAATGTAGATATTGAAACTCACTGTATCGCACTATATTCACATTGAATGCACGTATATTTGATGCTGTTTGAATGTAGATATTGAATCTCACAGTATCACACTATATTCACATTGAATACACGTATATTTGATGCTGTTTGAATGTAGATATTGAAACTGATTATATAACACTCTATTTACATTGAATACACGTATATTTGATGCTGTTTGAATGTAGATATTGAAACTGCTTCTATAACACTATATTCACATTGAATACACGTATATTTGATGCTGTTTGAATGTAGATATTGAAACTCACTGTATCACACTATATTCACATTGAATACACGTATATTTGATGCTGTTTGAATGTAGATATTGAAACTCACTGTATCACACTATATTCACATTGAATACACGTATATTTGATGCGATTGGCGGTGAAATAGGACTGAAACGAAATAGGACTGAAAATTTCCAGTCCTATTTCTACCGGAGAAAAAGGACTGGGAGAAATAGGACTGACTTTTTAAAACTTTTAGGACAGTCCTATTTCTCCATGCCAGCAGTCCTATTTCTCCTCGTCATCAGTCCTATTTCTCCTTAGAAATAGTCCTATTTATTTTATTTAGTTCCAATAGGAACGATATGCCTCCAATCCGGTGGGCAACCTATTGCGTAAGAGCGTCGGCTTATATCCATTTCCCTTTGTAAAAAGTCGATAGTGTTAATTCATAACTTAAATGGTTCACCAAACATTTATCTTTTATCCTATTTTAATTTAAATTGCAGGGGACCATTAAATATGTTATATCTAATATAGTTCATTTAATAAAATACTACAACGGCCCCACTAGAAATATTTATTAAATTTTTCTTACTTTTTAGTGCATAAATAACTTTTCCAGTTGCACTCATGTTGTACTTGCTCATACAACTATCAGCAACGAATAATAAGCAAGTCTTACCATATCGGTAGCGCTCTAACCTGTGACACGGGTAGTCCTATGTTCGATTCTCCGTGGTTACATTTCTTCTGAGGCTTTTAATAACATTTGCGGTTAAGTTTACTATGAATAGTAGAAGAATGTTAATGATTCTTCGCCTGTATGAAAGCTAGTTCCTCACCAGGAGCAAGAAGAACTGTTGAGATACAAGAGAATGGATGAGAGAGGAGATGGTAGATAACGGTAGATGGGCGAAAAATAAATTATTTGTAATTTAACATTTTAACAATTCCTTCTACCACCGAAGTGGATGGCCGAGCATGACATAGCATTACTCATCAAGTGACGTATGCCAAAGGATTAAGTTAATATTTATATTGACTTTGAAATAAAATTGATGAAGAAGATTTATGGGTGCTAAAGCCGAGGAAGTTGAAGATAGTTGCCGGCGGCGAATAGAAAGAAGATATTTGCATGACCAGGAGAAGAGCAGCCGACTATAGCGCTGTCTTCGAGAAGATAAAGGTATAGATACTATCTCATTTACAAATAGTTTGTTATGTAAAAATAATAAATTTTATATTGTAATAGGATATAATCCCCCTTCCTAGAGTCCAGCGGATCGTGACCGATTTCGAACGTGCTATATTTACGGCTGTCCGCAGGCACTTTGTGGATTGCCAGCACTTTGGCTGCAATTTCCACTGGTGCCAAGCCGTTCTGAAAAAGGTCCGGGATCTACACCTTGCCACCCTCTACAACAACAAGGGACCGAATCCAGTGCGAGACTTTGTGTTTCGCCTGCTATGCCTTGCATATCTTCCAGGTAAATAGCACACAAATGTTATATTTAATTGTCAAAAATATCATTTGTGAACTTTAATTTTTTGTAGCTGGTAAAATTCCTGGTGTGTTTGACGCGTTGAAGAGCTCAGCACCTAGCGAACTTTCAGCACTCATGGATTATATGGAGCGGAATTGGATTCGGGGCAAGTTCTGGACTCCTGAGAACTGGTCATGCTTCAACATCTTAACGCGTACCAATAACGACTGCGAAGGAATGCACCACCAATGGAACAAGGTAATTTAAATTTGAACAATAATATGTAATGAATAATTAATAACAAAAATGTTTGTAGTTGGCAGGCGGATCTAATTTAAAATTCTACAAGATGACAATGATATTGCGGAAACTGGCCGAAGAAGTTTCCCTTACTAGCACGCTACTCTGCCATGACAAAATAAGGGCTCACCGGAAGAAAGAGACCCAACTTAAGAATTCCGTACTGTTCCAGCTTTGGGCGCGCTATCAAAATAATGAGGTATGTTTTCTAAATTTACAAGAAAAAAAAAAAAGTTTCCCTATAACTAATCATTGTTTTTGCAGCTATCTACAATGGATCTACTAGAAGAAATAGTTTTAGAGCTTAGATCATCTTTTCCCGCTATTGTTTCCTCACATGCCCTTAATGTTGCTATAAATAATATTAATGATGAACTAGATATGTCTATAATTGAATAACATTTGTTTGTTTGTAACATGTATTTTATTTGACGAATGTTTACAAATTAACATACTTTATAAATAAACTTACATAATCTCAATTGACTTTTTTATTTTAATGTAATATGTAATGTAATACATTATGCTTGAATTATTACGATAATACTTGTTGTGCAAGCGACAACTAATGTGCCGATTGATGGTTTTGGTTCGTGGCCACAATTCCCGAGAAGATGATTGTTCTAAAAAAAAAAAAAAATTGCAATAATTATACCAATGTACTCCATATAACTATAAATGAATTTACCTTGCATGTTTAAATCCTTCCAACCATTTACCAAACGAGTGATAAGAGAAAGCAAAAGCTTTCAATTGTCCGGAAGAACGGTTTAAGAATTCGTTGATCAGAGCTCCCTATGAAAAAAGAAAAATAAAATTAATGAAAAAGGCAAAAAAAGAACTTAAGAAATAAAAAAACGTTAAACCGGCCTGAGTAAACTGTAAAAAAATTGCCACGCAAAACCTACAAAGAAGAAAAAGAAGAAAAAAAAAAATTAGTAAAACATAAGCAGTTGAAACACAATAAAAAAAGTAAAAGCATTAAGTGACGTGAAGTATAGTTAGGTAGCATACCCATAATTTGCAGATGTAATTAAATAACTATCGTAAATATTTCTAATCCTAGTCGGCCTACGTCCCGACTAAGATATCTATTTAACTGAAGGTCCACTGACCTGGGTCAGACAATTGGTTTCACGACGACACTGTGAAACCAATCCCGATACCTGTGCCCATTGAGGTGACAAGTCTCAATGCCCTTACACTTAAATTAACAATGCCAGCACTCGAACCGTTGCCTATCCGTTCCGAGCCTGATACAATGTGTCCGGGTACGGCCCAGCACTAGTGAAATAGAAAGGTATGCGTATGCGATGTACTTACGGTTTGCGACTCCTTAGAAACAATCCGCAGCTGGGCAGGAACTGGGCAGGCCGCTGGACACGAACAACAGATGATTAGCACATTCACAGCACATTCACGGCACATTCGAAGCACCGTCGACAACCTACACCATGAAGATCTAAATACTGACTGGCTGAAATGCTGAAACCGCATGTGAAAATTGGGAAGTCAGAACTACCATTATTTGCCATTTCAGAAGTATTACCCTAAACACCAGTAATTGTTTTCTCCCAAAAATTCTTTCATAGAATAATTATTTAAAACCTCAGAAGAAATGTAACCACGGAGAATCGAACATAGGACTACCCGTGTCACAGGTTAGAGCGCTACCGATATGGTAAGACTTGCTTGTTATTCATTGCTGATAGTTGTATGAGCAAGTACAACATGAGTGCAACTGGAAAAGTTATTTATGCACTAAAAAGTAAGAAAAATTTAAAAAATATTTCTGGTGTGGCCGTTGTAGTATTTTATTAAATGAACTATATTAGATATAACATATTTAATGGTCCCCTGCAATTTAAATTAAAATAGGATAAAAGATAAATGTTTGGTGAACCATTTAAATTATGAATTAACACCATCGACTTTTTACAAAGGGAAATGGATATAAGCCGACGCTCTTACGCAATAGGTTGCCCACCGGATTGGAGGCATATCGTTCCTAATGGAACTAAATAAAATAAATAGGACTATTTTTAAGGAGAAATAGGACTGATGATGAGGAGAAATAGGACTGCTGGCATGGAGAAATAGGACTGTCCTAAAAGTTTTAAAAAGTCAGTCCTATTTCTCCCAGTCCTTTTTCTCCGGTAGAAATAGGACTGGAAATTTTCAGTCCTATTTCGTTTCAGTCCTATTTCACCGCCAATCGCATCAAATATACGTGTATTCAATGTGAATATAGTGTGATACAGTGAGTTTCAATATCTACATTCAAACAGCATCAAATATACGTGTATTCAATGTGAATATAGTGTTATAGAATCAGTTTCAATATCTACATTCAAACAGCATCAAATATACGTGTATTCAATGTGAATATAGTGTTATAGAATCAGTTTCAATATCTACATTTAAACAGCATCAAATATACGTGTATTCAATGTGAATATAGTGTTATAGAATCAGTTTCAATAACTACATTCAAACAGCATCAAATATACGTGTATTCAATGTGAATATAGTGTTATAGAATCAGTTTCAATATCTACATTCAAACAGCATCAAATATACGTGTGTACAATGTGAATATAGTGTTATAGAATCAGTTTCATGATCTACATTCAAACAGCATCAAATATACTTGTATTCAATGTGAATATAGTGTTATACAGTCAGTTTCAATATCTACATTCAAACAGCATCAAATATACGTGTATTCAATGTGAATATAGTGTTATAGAATCAGTTTCATGATCTACATTCAAACAGCATCAAATATACGTGTATTCAATGTGAATATAGTGTTATAGAATCAGTTTCATGATCTACATTCAAACAGCATCAAATATACGTGTATTCAATGTGAATATAGTGTGATACAGTGAGTTTCAATATCTACATTCAAACAGCATCAAATATACGTGTATTCAATGTGAATATAGTGTGATACAGTGAGTTTCAATATCTACATTCAAACAGCATCAAATATACGTGTATTCAATGTGAATATAGTGTTATAGAATCAGTTTCATATCTACATTCAAACAGCATCAAATATACGTGTATTCAATGTGAATATAGTGTTATAGAATCAGTTTCATGATCTACATTCAAACAGCATCAAATATACGTGTATTCAATGTGAATATAGTGTGATACAGTGAGTTTCAATATCTACATTCAAACAGCATCAAATATACGTGTATTCAATGTGAATATAGTGTTATAGAATCAGTTTCATATCTACATTCAAACAGCATCAAATATACGTGTATTCAATGTGAATATAGTGTTATAGAATCAGTTTCAATATCTACATTCAAACAGCATCAAATATACGTGTATTCAATGTGAATATAGTGTTATAGAATCAGTTTCAATATCTACATTCAAACAGCATCAAATATACGTGTATTCAATGTGAATATAGTGTTATAGAATCAGTTTCATATCTACATTCAAACAGCATCAAATATACGTGTATTCAATGTGAATATAGTGTTATAGATCAGTTTCAATATCTACATTCAAACAGCATCAAATATACGTGTATTCAATGTGAATATAGTGTTATAGAATCAGTTTCAATATCTACATTCAAACAGCATCAAATATACGTGTATTCAATGTGAATATAGTGTGATACAGTGAGTTTCAATATCTACATTCAAACAGCATCAAATATACGTGTATTCAATGTGAATATAGTGTGATACAATGAGTTTCAATATCTACATTCAAACAGCATCAAATATACGTGTATTCAATGTGAATATAGTGTGATACAATGAGTTTCAATATCTACATTCAAACAGCATCAAATATACGTGTATTCAATGTGAATATAGTGTTATAGAATCAGTTTCAATATCTACATTCAAACAGCATCAAATATACGTGTATTCAATGTGAATATAGTGTGATACAGTGAGTTTCAATATCTACATTCAAACAGCATCAAATATACGTGTATTCAATGTGAATATAGTGTTATAGAATCAGTTTCAATATCTACATTCAAACAGCATCAAATATACGTGTATTCAATGTGAATATAGTGTTATAGAATGAGTTTCAATGATCTACATTCAAACAGCGTCAAATATACGTGTATTCAATGTGAATATAGTGTGATAGAATGAGTTTCAATATCTACATTCAAACAGCATCAAATATACGTGTATTCAATGTGAATATAGTGTTATAGAATCAGTTTCAATATCTACATTCAAACAGCATCAAATATACGTGTATTCAATGTGAATATAGTGTTATAGAATGAGTTTCAATATCTCTACATTCAAACAGCATCAAATATACGTGTATTCAATGTGAATATAGTGTGATACAGTGAGTTTCAATATCTACATTCAAACAGCATCAAATATACGTGTATTCAATGTGAATATAGTGTTATAGAATCAGTTTCAATATCTACATTCAAACAGCATCAAATATACGTGTATTCAATGTGAATATAGTGTTATAGAATCAGTTTCAATATCTACATTCAAACAGCATCAAATATACGTGTATTCAATGTGAATATAGTGTTATAGAATCAGTTTCAATATCTACATTCAAACAGCATCAAATATACGTGTATTCAATGTGAATATAGTGTTATAGAATCAGTTTCAATATCTACATTCATACAGCATCAAATATACGTGCATTCAATGTGAATATAGTGTGAATATAGAATCAGTTTCAATATCTACATTCAAACAGCATCAAATATACGTGTATTCAATGTGAATATAGTGTTATAGAATCAGTTTCAATATCTACATTCAAACAGCATCAAATATACGTGTATTCAATGTGAATATAGTGTGATACAGTGAGTTTCAATATCTACATTCAAACAGCATCAAATATACGTGTATTCAATGTGAATATAGTGTTATAGAATCAGTTTCAATATCTACATTCAAACAGCATCAAATATACGTGTATTCAATGTGAATATAGTGTGATACAGTGAGTTTCAATATCTACATTCAAACAGCATCAAATATACGTGTATTCAATGTGAATATAGTGTTATAGAATCAGTTTCAATATCTACATTCAAACAGCATCAAATATACGTGTATTCAATGTGAATATAGTGTGATACAGTGAGTTTCAATATCTACATTCAAACAGCATCAAATATACGTGTATTCAATGTGAATATAGTGTGATAGAATGAGTTTCAATATCTACATTCAAACAGCATCAAATATACGTGTATTCAATGTGAATATAGTGTTATAGAATCAGTTTCAATATCTACATTCAAACAGCATCAAATATACGTGTATTCAATGTGAATATAGTGTGATACAGTGAGTTTCAATATCTACATTCAAACAGCATCAAATATACGTGTATTCAATGTGAATATAGTGTTATAGAATCAGTTTCAATATCTACATTCAAACAGCATCAAATATACGTGTATTCAATGTGAATATAGTGTGATACAGTGAGTTTCAATATCTACATTCAAACAGCATCAAATATACGTGTATTCAATGTGAATATAGTGTGATACAATCAGTTTCAATATCTACATTCAAACAGCATCAAATATACGTGTATTCAATGTGAATATAGTGTTATAGAATCAGTTTCAATATCTACATTCAAACAGCATCAAATATACGTGTATTCAATGTGAATATAGTGTTATAGAATCAGTTTCAATATCTACATTCAAACAGCATCAAATATACGTGTATTCAATGTGAATATAGTGTTATAGAATCAGTTTCAATATCTACATTCAAACAGCATCAAATATACGTGTATTCAATGTGAATATAGTGTTATAGAATCAGTTTCAATATCTACATTCAAACAATATCTACATTCAAACAGCATCAAATATACGTGTATTCAATGTGAATATAGTGTTATAGAATCAGTTTCAATATCTACATTCAAACAGCATCAAATATACGTGTATCAATGTGAAAATATACGTGTATTCTAATTGCATCAAATATGTGAATATATACAGTGAGTTTCAATATCTACATTCAAACAGCATCAAATATACGTGTATTCAATGTGAATATAGTGTGATACAGTGAGTTTCAATATCTACATTCAAACAGCATCAAATATACGTGTATTCAATGTGAATATAGTGTTATAGAATCAGTTTCAATATCTACATTCAAACAGCATCAAATATACGTGTATTCAATGTGAATATAGTGTTATAGAATCAGTTTCAATATCTACATTCAAACAGCATCAAATATACGTGTATTCAATGTGAATATAGTGTGATACAGTGAGTTTCAATATCTACATTCAAACAGCATCAAATATACGTGTATTCAATGTGAATATAGTGTTATAGAATCAGTTTCAATATCTACATTCAAACAGCATCAAATATACGTGTATTCAATGTGAATATAGTGTTATAGAATCAGTTTCAATATCTACATTCAAACAGCATCAAATATACGTGTATTCAATGTGAATATAGTGTGATACAATGAGTTTCAATATCTACATTCAAACAGCATCAAATATACGTGTATTCAATGTGAATATAGTGTGATACAGTGAGTTTCAATATCTACATTCAAACAGCATCAAATATACGTGTATTCAATGTGAATATAGTGTTATAGAATCAGTTTCATATTTCAATATCTACATTCAAACAGCATCAAATATACGTGTATTCAATGTGAATATAGTGTGATACAGTGAGTTTCAATATCTACATTCAAACAGCATCAAATATACGTGTATTCAATGTGAATATAGTGTTATAGAATCAGTTTCAATATCTACATTCAAACAGCATCAAATATACGTGTATTCAATGTGAATATAGTGTGATACAGTGAGTTTCAATATCTACATTCAAACAGCATCAAATATACGTGTATTCAATGTGAATATAGTGTTATAGAATCAGTTTCAATATCTACATTCAAACAGCATCAAATATACGTGTATTCAATGTGAATATAGTGTTATAGAATCAGTTTCAATATCTACATTCAAACAGCATCAAATATACGTGTATTCAATGTGAATATATAGTGTATATAGAATCAGTTTCAATATCTACATTCAAACAGCATCAAATATACGTGTATTCAATGTGAATATAGTGTTGATACAGTGAGTTTCAATATCTACATTCAAACAGCATCAAATATACGTGTATTCAATGTGAATATAGTGTGATACAATGAGTTTCAATATCTACATTCAAACAGCATCAAATATACGTGTATTCAATGTGAATATAGTGTTATAGAATCAGTTTCAATATCTACATTCAAACAGCATCAAATATACGTGTATTCAATGTGAATATAGTGTGATACAGTGAGTTTCAATATCTACATTCAAACAGCATCAAATATACGTGTATTCAATGTGAATATAGTGTTATAGAATCAGTTTCAATATCTACATTCAAACAGCATCAAATATACGTGTATTCAATGTGAATAATATAGTGTCAATATACAATGAGTTTCAATATCTACATTCAAACATCATCAAATATACGTGTATTCAATGTGAATATAGTGTGATAGAATCAGTTTCAATATCTACATTCAAACAGCATCAAATATACGTGTATTCAATGTGAATATAGTGTTATAGAATCAGTTTCAATATCTACATTCAAACAGCATCAAATATACGTGTATTCAATGTGAATATAGTGTGAATATATAGAATCAGTTTCAATATCTACATTCAAACAGCATCAAATATACGTGTATTCAATGTGAATATAGTGTTATAGAATCAGTTTCAATATCTACATTCAAACAGCATCAAATATACGTGTATTCAATGTGAATATAGTGTGATACAGTGAGTTTCAATATCTACATTCAAACAGCATCAAATATACGTGTATTCAATGTGAATATAGTGTTATAGAATCAGTTTCAATATCTACATTCAAACAGCATCAAATATACGTGTATTCAATGTGAATATAGTGTGATACAGTGAGTTTCAATATCTACATTCAAACAGCATCAAATATACGTGTATTCAATGTGAATATAGTGTTATAGAATCAGTGAGTTTCAATATCTACATTCAAACAGCATCAAATATACGTGTATTCAATGTGAATATAGTGTGATACAGTGAGTTTCAATATCTACATTCAAACAGCATCAAATATACGTGTATTCAATGTGAATATAGTGTTATAGAATCAGTTTCAATATCTACATTCAAACAGCATCAAATATACGTGTATTCAATGTGAATATAGTGTTATAGAATCAGTTTCAATATCTACATTCAAACAGCATCAAATATACGTGTATTCAATGTGAATATAGTGTTGATACAGTGAGTTTCAATATCTACATTCAAACAGCATCAAATATACGTGTATTCAATGTGAATATAGTGTTATAGAATCAGTTTCAATATCTACATTCAAACAGCATCAAATATATATAAGTGTATTCAATGTGAATATAGTGTTATAGAATCAATATCTACATTCAAACAGCATCAAATATACGTGTATTCAATGTGAATATAGTGTGATACAGTGAGTTTCAATATCTACATTCAAACAGCATCAAATATACGTGTATTCAATGTGAATATAGTGTGATACAATGAGTTTCAATATCTACATTCAAACAGCATCAAATATACGTGTATTCAATGTGAATATAGTGTTATAGAATCAGTTTCAATATCTACATTCAAACAGCATCAAATATACGTGTATTCAATGTGAATATAGTGTTATAGAATGAGTTTCAATATCTACATTCAAACAGCATCAAATATACGTGTATTCAATGTGAATATAGTGTGATACAGTGAGTTTCAATATCTACATTCAAACAGCATCAAATATACGTGTATTCAATGTGAATATAGTGTTATAGAATCAGTTTCAATATCTACATTCAAACAGCATCAAATATACGTGTATTCAATGTGAATATAGTGTTATAGAATCAGTTTCAATATCTACATTCAAACAGCATCAAATATACGTGTATTCAATGTGAATATAGTGTGATACAGTGAGTTTCAATATCTACATTCAAACAGCATCAAATATACGTGTATTCAATGTGAATATAGTGTTATAGAATCAGTTTCAATATCTACATTCAAACAGCATCAAATATACGTGTATTCAATGTGAATATAGTGTGATACAGTGAGTTTCAATATCTACATTCAAACAGCATCAAATATACGTGTATTCAATGTGAATATAGTGTTATAGAATCAGTTTCAATATCTACATTCAAACAGCATCAAATATACGTGTATTCAATGTGAATATAGTGATGATACAGTGAGTTTCAATATCTACATTCAAACAGCATCAAATATACGTGTATTCAATGTGAATATAGTGTTATAGAATCAGTTTCATATCTACATTCAAACAGCATCAAATATACGTGTATTCAATGTGAATATAGTGTGATACAGTGAGTTTCAATATCTACATTCAAACAGCATCAAATATACGTGTATTCAATGTGAATATAGTGTTATAGAATCAGTTTCAATATCTACATTCAAACAGCATCAAATATACGTGTATTTCAATGTGAATATAGTATGATACAATGAGTTTCAATATCTACATTCAAACAGCATCAAATATACGTGTATTCAATGTGAATATAGTGTTATAGAATCAGTTTCAATATCTACATTCAAACAGCATCAAATATACGTGTATTCAATGTGAATATAGTGTGATACAGTGAGTTTCAATATCTACATTCAAACAGCATCAAATATACGTGTATTCAATGTGAATATAGTGTTATAGAATCAGTTTCAATATCTACATTCAAACAGCATCAAATATACGTGTATTCAATGTGAATATAGTGTTATAGAATCAGTTTCAATATCTACATTCAAACAGCATCAAATATACGTGTATTCAATGTGAATATAGTGTGATACAGTGAGTTTCAATATCTACATTCAAACAGCATCAAATATACGTGTATTCAATGTGAATATAGTGTGATACAGTGAGTTTCAATATCTACATTCAAACAGCATCAAATATACGTGTATTAATGTGAATATAGTGTGATACAGTGTGTTTCTATATCTACATTCAAACAGCATCAAATATACGTGTATTCAATGTGAATATAGTGTGATACAGTGAGTTTCAATATCTACATTCAAACAGCATCAAATATACGTGTATTCAATGTGAATATAGTGTTATAGAATCAGTTTCAATATCTACATTCAAACAGCATCAAATATACGTGTATTCAATGTGAATATAGTGTTATAGAATCAGTTTCAATATCTACATTCAAACAGCATCAAATATACGTGTATTCAATGTGAATATAGTGTTATAGAATCAGTTTCAATATCTACATTCAAACAGCATCAAATATACGTGTATTCAATGTGAATATAGTGTGATACAATAAGGTTCAATACCTACTTTCAAACAACATCAAATATACGTGTATTGAAATGTGAATATAGTGTCATACAATCAAATATACAGTTTCAATATCTACATTCAAACAGCATCAAATATACGTGTATTCAATGAATATAGTGTTATAGAATCAGTTTCAATATCTACATTCAAACAGCATCAAATATACGTGTATTCAATGTGAATATAGTGTTATAGAATCAGTTTCATGATCTACATTCAAACAGCATCAAATATACGTGTATTCAATGTGAATATAGTGTGATACAGTGAGTTTCAATATCTACATTCAAACAGCATCAAATATACGTGTATTCAATGTGAATATAGTGTTATAGAATCAGTTTCAATATCTACATTCAAACAGCATCAAATATACGTGTATTCAATGTGAATATAGTGTTATAGTGAGTTTCAATATCTACATTCAAACAGCATCAAATATACGTGTATTCAATGTGAATATAGTGTGATACAGTGAGTTTCAATATCTACATTCAAACAGCATCAAATATACGTGTATTCAATGTGAATATAGTGTGATACAGTGAGTTTCAATATCTACATTCAAACAGAAGATCTGTATTCAATGTGAATATGGTGTCATAGAATCAGTTTCATGATCTACATTCAAACAGCATCAAATATACGTGTATTCAATGTGAATATAGTGTTATAGAATCAGTTTCAATATCTACATTCAAACAGCATCAAATATACGTGTATTCAATGTGAATATAGTGTTATACAGTGAGTTTCAATATCTACATTCAAACAGCATCAAATATACGTGTATTCAATGTGAATATAGTGTTATAGAATCAGTTTCAATATCTACATTCAAACAGCATCAAATATACGTGTATTCAATGTGAATATATAGTGTATAGAATCAGTTTCAATATCTACATTCAAACAGCATCAAATATACGTGTATTCAATGTGAATATAGTGTTATAGAATCAGTTTCATGATCTACATTCAAACAGCATCAAATATACGTGTATTCAATGTGAATATAGTGTGATACAGTGAGTTTCAATATCTACATTCAAACAGCATCAAATATACGTGTATTCAATGTGAATATAGTGTGATACAGTGAGTTTCAATATCTACATTCAAACAGCATCAAATATACGTGTATTCAATGTGAATATAGTGTTATAGAATCAGTTTCAATATCTACATTCAAACAGCATCAAATATACGTGTATTCAATGTGAATATCGTGTGATACAGTGAGTTTCAATATCTACATTCAAACAGCATCAAATATACGTGTATTCAATGTGAATATAGTGGTATAGGATCAGTTTC